>NC_036851.1:2104210-2219837 GCF_002910315.2 Salvelinus sp. IW2-2015 | reverse complement strand
AACATTTACAGAAAACAATGTTTTCTATATAAAAATCTACCCCTACTCTTCTGCTTTTCAAGCAACAAGTCGGATTTCAAATCGGGTCTACCAATCTGTAACTAGTGCTATTTTTGTAAACCTTCGCCTGTTTTTCTGGCTTCGGTAAAAAATGTCAGAAGTTAGCAGATTCATTAAATTCAAAACAACCTTCACAAACAACTGCCGTTTTGACCCCTTTCCCAACATTTTACAGAAAACAATGTTTTCTATATAAAATCTACCCCTACTCTTCTGCTTTTCAAGCAACAAGTCGGATTTCAAATCGGGTCTACCAATCTGTAACTAGAGCTATTTTTGTAACCTTCGCCTTTTTTCTGGCTTCGGTAAAAAATGTCAGAAGTTAGCAGATTCATCAATTCAAAACAACTATCATTTTGACCACTAAACCAAAGAGTTTGACAAAAATATATTGTATTAAAACTTCCTCTAACTTCTCTGCTTGTCAAATGCGGGGAAGGTATATTCAGTATGGAACTTACGTTACAGCAGTTTTACTAAATGCATTACCATGTGTTTTTTAACTTTCACAAACAACTGCCGTTTTGACCCTTTCCCAACATTTTACAGAAAAAGATGTTTGCTATATAAAAATCTTCCCCTACTCTTCTGCTTTTCAAGCAAGTAGTCGGAATTCAAATCGGGGCTACCAATCTGTAACTAGAGCTATTTTTGTAACCCTTCGCCTGTTTTTCTGGCTTCGTAAAAAATGTCAGAAGTTAGCAGATTCATTCAATTCAAAACAACTATCATTTTGACCACTAAACCAAAGAGTTTGACAAAAATTATTGGATTAAAACTTCCTCTAACTTCTCTGCTTGTCAAATGCGGAGAAGGTTTATTCAGTATGCAACTTACGTTACAGCAGGTTTACTAAATGCATTACCATGTGTTTTTTTAAACTTTCACAAACAACTGCCGTTTTGACCCCTTTCCCAACATTTTACAGAAAAAGATGTTTGCTATATAAAATCTTCCCCTACTCTTCTGCTTTTCAAGCAAGTAGTCGGGAATTCACATCGGGGCTACCAATCTGTAACTAGAGCTATTTTTTTAACCCTTCGCCTGTTTTTCTGGCTTCGGTAAAAAATGTCAGAAGTTAGCAGATTCAATCAATTCAAAACAACTATAATTTTGACCACTAAACAAAGAGTTTGACAAAAATATTGGATTAAAACTTCCTCTACTTCTTCTGCTTGTCAAATGCGGAGAAAGTTTATTCAGTATGGAACTTACGTTACAGCAGTTTTACTAAATGCATTACCAGTGTTTTTTTAAACTTTCACAAACAACTGCCGTTTTGACACCTTTCCCACATTTTACAAGAAAACAATGTTTTCTATATAAATCTTACCCCTACTCTTCTGCTTTTTCAAGCAACAAGTCGGATTTCAAATCGGGTCTACCAATCTGTAACTAGAGCTATTTTTGTAACCCTTCGCCTGTTTTTCTGCTTCGGTAAAAAATGTCAGAAGTTAGCAGATTCATTCAATTCAAAAACAACTTTCACAAACAACTGCCGTTTTGACCCCTTTCCCAACATTTTACAGAAAACAATGTTTTCTATATAAAATCTACCCTACTCTTCTGCTTTTCAAGCAAACAAGTCGGATTTCAAATCCGGTCTACCAATCTGTAACTAGAGCTATTTTTGTAACCCTTCGCCTGTTTTTCTGGCTTCGGTAAAAAATGTCAGAAGTTAGCTGATTCATTCAATTCAAACAACTTCACAAACAACTGCCGTTTTGACCCCTTTCCCAACATTTTACAGAAAACAATGTTTTCTATATAAAATCTTACCCCTACTCTCTGCTTTTCAAGCAACAATCGGATTTTCAAATCGGGTCTACCAATCTGTAACTAGAGCTATTTTTGTAACCCTTCGCCTGTTTTTCTGGCTTCGGTTAAAAAATGTCAGAAGTTAGCAGATTCATAAAATTCAAAACAACTTTCACAAACAACTGCCGTTTTGACCCCTTTCCCAACATTTTACAAAAACAATGTTTTCTATATAAAAATCTACCCCTACTCTTCTGCTTTTCAAGCAACAAGTCGGATTTCAAATCGGGGTCTACCAATCTGTAACTAGAGCTATTTTTGTAACCCTTCGCCTGTTTTTCTGGCTTCGGTAAAAAAATGTCAGAAGTTAGCAGATTCATTCAATTCAAAACAACTATCATTTTGACCACTAAACCAAAGAGTTTGACAAAAATATATTGTTATAAAACTTCCTCTAACTTCTCTGCTTGTCAAATGCGGGAAGGTTTATTCAGTATGGAACTTACGTTACAGCAGTTTTACTAAATGCATACCATGTGTTTTTTTAACTTTCACAAACAACTGCCGTTTTGACCCCTTTCCCAACATTTTACAGAAAAAGATGTTGCTTATATAAAATCTTCCCCTACTCTTCTGCTTTTCAAGCAAGTAGTCGGAATTCAAATCGGGTCTACCAATCTGTAACTAGAGCTATTTTTGTAACCCTTCGCCTGTTTTTCTGGCTTCGGTAAAAAATGTTCAGAAGTTAGCAGATTCATTCAATTCAAAACAACTATCATTTTGACCACTAAACCAAAGAGTTTGACAAAAATATATTGTATTAAAACTTCCTCTAACTTCTCTGCTTTTCAAATGCGGGGAAGGTTTATTCAGTATGGAACTTACGTTACAGCAGTTTTACTAAATGCATTACCATGTGTTTTTTTAAACTTTCACAAACAACTGCCGTTTTGACCCCTTTCCCAACATTTTACAGGAAAAAGATGTAGTATGGAACTTACGTTACAGCAGTTTCTCTAAATGCACTACCACGCGTTTTTCAAACTTTCCCAAACAACTGCTGTTTTGACCCCTTTCTGCTCTATAAAATCTTCCCCTACTTGTCTGCTTTTCAAGTCCGAAGTCGGATTTCAAATCGGGGCTACCAATCTGTAACTAGAGCTATTTTTGTAACCCATCGCCTGTCTTTTAGGCTTCGGTAAAACATGTCAGAAGTTAGCATATTCATTAGATTCCAAACAACTATGATTTTGACCACTAAACATAAGAGTTAGACAAAAATATTTTTGATTACATCCTTCCTCTACTTCTGCTTGTCAAATGCAGAAACAGTTTATTCAGTATGGAACTTACGTTACAGCAGTTTTACTAATGCTACCACGTTTCTTTCAAACTTTCCCAAACAACTGCCGTTTTGACCTCTTTCGCAACATTTTAGAGAAAATAATGTCTGCTATATAAAATCTTCCCCTTCTTGTCTGCTTTTCAAGTACGAAGTAGGATTTCAAATCGGGCCTACCAATCTGTAACTAGAGCTATTTTCATAACCCATCATCTGTCTTTCAAACTTTTTTGTGAAACTGGTTTAAAATATTTTTTTAGGCCTATCCAGGCTATCGCTATTTCGGGCATTACCTGAGTCAACGTTTTAGGTCACGAATATGAAAGTTTAAAAAAATCTGCACTTTTTCGTGAAAATTGTTTTAAGATCTTTTTTTAGGCCTATCCGGAATGTCGCTAGTTCGGCATGACCGGAGTTACGGTTTTTGGGTCACGAATATATTCAACAACAAAAATCTTCACTTTTTCCTGAAAATGTTTTTTAAATGTTTTTTTTAGGCCTATCTGAAATGTCGCTAGTTCGGCATGACCGGAGTCACCATTTTTGGGTCAAGAATATGAAGAAGAAAAAAATCTGCACTTTCTCTTGAAAATGGTTTTATCAGCAACCCTCACTCCTGTGTTCCAGTGGCACGTTGTGTTAGCTAATCCAAGTTTATCATTTTAAAAGGCTAATTGATCATTAGAAAACCCTTTTGCAATTTTGTTTGCACAGCTGAAAACTGTTGTCCTGATTATAGAAGCAATAAAACTGCCCTTCATTAGACAAGTTGAGTATCTGGAGCATCAGCATTTGTGGGTTTGATTACATGGCCAGAAACAAAGAACTTTCTTCTGAAACTCATCAGTCTATTCTTGTTCTGAGAAATGAAGTCTATTCCATGCGAGAAATTGCCAAGAAACTGAAGATCTCATACAACGCTGTGTACTACTCCCTTCACAGAACAGCACAAACTGGCTCTAACCAGAATGGAAGGAGGAGTGGGAGGCCCCAGTGAACAACTGAGCAAGAGGACAAGTACATTAGTGTCTCTAGTTTGAGAAACAGACACCTCACAAGTCCTCAACTGGCAGCTTCATTAAATAGTTACCACAAAACACCAGTATCAACGTCAACAGTGAAGGGATTCTGGCCTAATAATCTCTGGAGAGACCTGAAAATAGCTGTGCAGCAACGCTCCCCATCCAACATGACAGAGCTTGAGAGGATCTGCAAAGAAGAATGGTAGAAACTCCATAAATACAGGTGTGCCACGCTTGTAGCGTCATACCCAAGAAGACTCGATGCTGCCAATGGCGCTTCAACAAACTACTAATTTGATTAGCTCAGTTTCGAAAAGTGTTTATTAAAATAATAATCCAAAATAAAAGATTAGATCTCCTCCAAGAGACCCTCACCGGGATACCGTCTTCTGGGCTCCGGGTCTTGCTGTATCCTGTGGGGATTAAAAACTGAACTCCCTCCTGTTACCTCTGGTACTGTCCCCAACTATACAGGAGTCCTTTCCTTCCCCAGTCTCTCCCCTGTGTGCTGCCCTTCTGGTAGCTTTATGGGACTTGTACAGCTGGTGAGCAATCAGCCTTTGATTACTCACCAATCCCCAATCAGCCCAATTAGTCCTGGCCAGAGAGCCCGTCGAGACCTGGCACATCCAGCAGATGGAGCCATTGCCTTGTGATGTATACTCCGTCTGTCACCAGACCTCGACGTGTCTCCCCCTGGTGGCTGACCTGCTGTACGCCACAGCTGTTACGTAACAAAATATCTAAAAAGTCAAGGGGTCTGAATACTTTCCGAAGGCACTGTAAATGGGAATGTGTCTCATATTTATGAGCTAAGAAGACTGTTTGACATAAACCACAGATAACTACACAAAGACAAGTGAATAATAACAAGCAATAACTTGAATGGAAATGTTGGACATTTTTGGTCAGTATGTGCGAGAATATTTTCCGATTTACAAGATGTGATATGGACAGATCATACCGGGAGGCCTGCTTCAATGTTCCTACTATTTTTGGCAAAATTGTATTTGTATACTGTAAATGTAAGCTGAGCTTTGACTTAATTGTTTTTCATAACTGTATTGTATGTTAAACTTTTGTGTTCATTGCTGTGCTATTTTGTGTGAATCTGTTAATATTTGTCTAAGCTAGTTTTTTGTAGTATTTCTACAGTATGTGAATACAAATTGTTTCTGACTTTTGAGATGATGCACTTCATGAGTACTTAGTATCAGACACAGTAATTGGCCTAAGCTTTATTATACAACTAGGGGAAGGTAAATTGTCACATTGAATTACAGTTGAAACAAGTTACGTTCATGCTGTGTGTCTATGCTGTGCCAGTTATTCCATATTTTGGCAAATTTTTTATAGAATAACAGTCAATGTTCGACTGACACTGTGTGTCATTGTCTTTTCTATAGCATTATGCAGCATTAATTAGTCCCATAACTCTTTAACACTAAATTGCTTTGTGACAGTGAGGCCTTCATGATTTTATTTTAACATTTGACAGCTACAGTTGCAACCAAAATATATTGGCGCGCCCTTGCACTTTTTCAATGGAGGTCACTGGAGCAGAATAAACTGTTTTCTCTGATTGAAAGTCTATTATTACACGGTAGGCACCTAAACTTACCACAAGTGAGATAATTTACACACAAACTAGAATCACTTGCCTCCAACCAAATAAATGTTATAATTTTAGTCAAGACCAAGTGAAAAATATAAATTTCATGTATTTTTTTAACATATTTTTTGGGGGCGTCCTGTGCATTTGTAAATTAAAAAAATACACGTGTGAACACCAACGTTTTAGAATAAATTGTGAACTCATGTTAATGGGAGCTGTGCTTATGTATGGAACTTAATCATATTAGGCCTCTTACCCTATTGTGCGGATGCAGTATTCTCTTTACCATCAGTACAGAAGTAGAATATTTGAAAACATAGGCCTATGCAAAACAAGGAGCACTGAATATGTACTGAATGTACTGGTTAGTCTATGTACTGACATAGACTAACCAGGTAAATCCAGGTGAAAGCTATGATCCCTTATTAATGTCACTTGTTAAATCCAGGTTGAAGTGCCTTTTGAACGGGGTATGGTAACAGGTGCCAGGCGTACAGGTTTGAGTGTCAAGAACTGCACCGCTGCTGGGTTTTTCATGCTCAACAGTGTCCAGTATGCATCAAGAATGGTCCACCACCCAATGGAGATCAAGTCAACTTGACTTGGAGTCAACATGGGCCAGCATCCCTGTGGGATGCTTTCGACACCTTGTAGAATCCATGCGTGCCCAGACTAATTGATGCTGTTCTGAGGGCAAAAGGGGGTGCAACTCAATATTAAGAATGTTCCTGTTTTGTACACTCAGCATAAGTATGATACTGATTATTGTGAACTGTCTCTTAGTACAGCAAAATTCCAAATGTTTTCTCATAAGTGCACATAGATCTTAATTTGAACTGTAACATTTGAACCTGTCAACAGTATGTCATAGAAATTAGAATTATGTCATGGATGATTTCAGGTATATCTTGCAAGCAGTTCAATTGCAACAGTCATGAGCAATTACAATTACAATCCTAAAGGGTATCACTGAGACAAGGAAAATGCATCTTATCAACGATTGCAATTCCATGTTGGCAGAGCCTTAATTGAGGTGGATGGACTCGTGGTAATGGTGGAGCGGAATGAGTGAAATGGTATCAAACACATGGAAACCATGTGTTTGATGTGATGCCATTCCATTCGCTCTGTTCCAGCTATTATTATGAGCCGTCCTCCGTTCAGCTGCCTCCACTGTTTTTCTCCTGTTCGAGGAAAACACAGTGCCGCCGACGTGGGCCAATGCCGCTCACGACGACTGTGAGCTCTGATTCTCCGTGGCCGACGTGAGTAAAATATTTAAGTGTGTTAACCCTCCGGCCAAGACGGCGTCCCAAGCCGCGTCCTCAGAGTATGTGCAGACCAACTGACTGGAGTGTTTACGAACATAATTAATCTCTGCCTATCACAGTCTGTTGTCCCCACTTGCTTCAAGATGTCCACCATTGTTCCTGTAACCAAGAAAGTGAAGGTAACTGAACTAAATGACTATCGCTCCGTAGCACTCACTACTGTCCTCCTGAAGTTAACCTTTCTAGCGCAGGCATTCCGCTAGCGGAACCCCTCGACAACATTCCGCTGAGAAGGCAGCGCGGGAAATTCAAAAATATATTTTTTAAATATGTAACTTTCACACATTAATGTTACCACCCACCAGCATGGCATTGTTTATTAATCAGAAACAGCTGCAAAGTTATTCTTTCCAAATGCCAAACACCCACATGGCCACCTGAGCAATGGAGAAAATTAAAATAGGGGCTGAAAACATGTTTTTGCACCTCCCCTTTTGTTTGTCAATTTTCACTTATATTTAAGCTACTCTGTATTAAAATATATCTGACCATTTTATAAATGTTATAATTGCATGATATGATAGCATTTTTCAAAGCTGCTCCCCCCCATCGCCCCAAGATGAATGTTTTTGACCACTAAAGTTTTACTCCTCTACTTCGGTGTAACATTAGCTAGAAACCACAAGTGTCTATCTAGAAAATTAAACATGCTAGCAGCCTACCTACCAAAGGTTGCACCATGCCCATTACAATGTAGAGAAATGTATATCAGCATATTTTTTTACCAGGTAAGTTGACATTTACAGCAACAACCTGGGGAATAGTTACAGGGTTGAGGGATGAATGAGCCAATTGTAAGCTGGGGATGATTAGGTGACCGTAATGGTATGATGGACAGCTTGGGAATTTAGCCAGGACACCAGGGTTAACACCCCTACTCTTACGATAAGTGCCATGGGATCTTAAGTGACCACAGAGAGTCACGGCACCTGTTTAACGTCCCATCGGCACCCTACACAGGTCAATGTCACCAATCACTGCCCTGGGGTTTTGGGATATTTTTTTAGACCTGAGGAAAGAGTGCCTCCTACTGGCCCTCCAACACCACTTCCAGCAGCATCTGGTCTCCCATCTACATTTACATTTAAGTCATTTAGCAGACACTCTTATCCAGAGCGACTTACAAATTGGAAAGTTCATACATATTCATCCTGGTCCCCCCGCGGGAATTGAACCCACAACCCTGGCGTTGCAAGCGCCATGCTCTACCAACTGAGCCACACGGGATCTAGGGACCGACCAGGGCCAGACCAGTGGTATGCTGGTATATCTTTGAATAGTTATCCATATTACCAGAGCTTCATCTTATTCTTTTTAACTATTTATATGGCGGATTCGTGGCCGCAATTTATGTAAGATAGCAAAACTTTGGATATAGCAATAGATGGTGAAGTCAAAGATCCATCTATGGCAAAGTTTTCCATGAATCAACGATTATGATAAATCCAGCTCCAGAACCAGCCATAAAGCCAGCTGGCTAATCTTTTGAATAAAGTCTAGTAAAAACAGCAACAACAGATAACATTAGCTAGCTAGATAAGGTTAGAAAGATAGCTATATAGCTAGATATGGTTAGCATGCTAGCTAGCTACACTGACAGGTGTCAGTGGCCTGTTTGTTGATGTTTACCAACTCCATGTGGAAATTCACGCACCCAATTCATGAATGTGTATAAGAAGCCTTCATCATTATTGTGAGGTGGAACCTAAAAGTGCATTTCCTCTCTAGGACAGGAAATTATGTCGAAATAGTGGCAGCAACTTCCTCTTGTGGGGTCCTTTTAGAGAGTTCAAGACTGATAGTGTGTGATATGAACAGTGCAGAAATGTAAGCTTTTACCCAGGCTACATATGAAGTCTCAAGTGTAGCCTGTGAAAAAATACTTTTTTGGTCTCATTTGCAGTGACTCTCTTTTTCTGAACTCGATTATTTTAGAATCCCTCCCCCCACCCGTTCCCTATTCCTCTGGAGGCACTGGACATAAATCTAGGTTAGAAATCTGTCTTGATCGCTTTTTTTAACTTCACATCTTTGGTTTTGACTATGTGAACCCGAAGCATCTCGGAATTACGGGTTGTAACAAAGAAGTAGTGTTATATGTTCTTTGAAATTAACCAGAGTAACACTATACATGAATTAAGTTGAGTAGTAACACTGTAATTACTATGTAACAAGCGTAACTACACAGGAATAAGAACTAACAATTCTGCAGTTGCTACATCCATTTTTAGACTCATATAATTAATGATATGCACCCATTGATTCTTGAAGAATATAACTTATAAATGCCTTAATGAGCTTAGTTCAATTGGAGTACCCCATCAGAACCTAAAATATATGCTTGTATTACTCCAATGTTTGTAAACAACGTAAATGTAAACACACACGGTATAGCCTAAAAACATGGTTAAAACTATACTTTTGATATCATTGTTTGTCAGCCCCATCCCTCAGCTTTATACTGTAACAGGGGTGGGGATAACGCTTTGTCATTGTTTCAACTGCTGATTACCGCAATAATGTAAAGTGTTACCAAATAGAGTAGGTTTGAATTATACCTAATATACATTTCATTTGACATTTTAATAATTTAGCAGACACTCTTATCCAGAGAGACTTACAGGAGCAATTCGGGTTAAGTGCCTTGATCAAGGGCACATCGACAGATTTTTCCCCTAGTTGGCTCTGGGATTTAAACCACTGACCTTTCGGTTACTGGCCCAACGCTTTTAACTGGTAGGCTGCCAATGTATTACTGTTTCTCCTACCCCCACTGCACTACTGCCGTTCACATGTACCGTCACCTCAGTGTGCTCCTACCCATAAGCCACTGCAATACATACAGTGCATTTGGAAAGTATTGAGACCCCTTCCCTTTTTCCACAATTTGTAACATTTCAGCCTTACTGTAAAATAAATAAAATAATTGTTTTCCTCCTCAATCTGCACACAATACCCCATAATGACAAAGCGACTGGTCAGGTTTGAGGGAAAGATGAACGTAGCAAAGTACAAAGAGATCCTCAATGAAAACCTGCTTCAGAGTGCTTAAAAGACCTCAGACTGGGGTGAAGGTTTACCTTCCAATAGGACAACAACCCTAAGCACACAGCCAAGACAACGCAGGAGTGGCTTTGGAACAAGTCTTTGAATGTCCTTGAGTGGCCCAGCCAGAGCCCGGACTTGAACCCAATCGAACATCTCTGGAGAGACATGAAAATAGTTGTGCAGCGAAGCTTCTCATCCAATCTGACAGAGCTTGAGAGAATCTGCAGAGAATAATGGGAGAAACTCCCCAAATACAGGTGTGCCAAGCTTGTAGCATCATATACAAGAAGACTCGAGGCTGTAATCGCTGCCAAAGGTGCTTCAACAAAGTACTGAGTAAAGGGTCTGAATACTTATGTAAATGTTATTTTTCAGTTATTTTGATTTTTTTGCAAACATTTCTAAAAATCTGATTTTGCTTTGTCATTATGGGGTATTGTGTGTAGATTCATGAGGGGAGGAAAAAACGTTGTAATCCATTTTAGAATAAGGCTGTAACGTAACAAAATGTGGAAAATGTCAAGGGGTCTGAATACTTTCCACATGGACTGTACATAACAACCCACTGGGCACAGACGTCAAATCAAAGTCTACTTTTGATATACATTTGGTTGAGTTGTCAACTAACATGAATTAAATGTGAAATCAACAAAGAAAATGCACCGTCATTGGATTTAGCTTAAAAATTGGGTAAAATTAATCAAGACTTTTTGCAAATCCAAACAGTTTTCTATGTTGTTTCAACTCCATCACATGCATTATTATGTTGAAATGTTGGGAAATGTTTTGCCTGTGGGAACCAAAACATTTATTTGTTAACCAAGTATAGCTATGGCAGCTTAGCAACAGGCAATGCAGGCTTTCCAACTTTCCTGCAGGTGTACGGTCATAACCTCTGGTGTTGAAAGACTGCCCAACAACATGCCTTTGACAGGGAAATAAAGAGTTATGTTGGGCTCAAATACTTTTTTCCAAAACACTCAGGAGGGGGGGTTGGGTGTTAGAAGAATGTAGCTGTCCAGGCCTGTCACTGTCACCATCCCTGAATCTCCCTAGATCGGCGTCACAGGATTGGCAAACCCAAAGTAGCCGCCGTCCTCTGTGTCCCCATGCGTAACTCATGGAGTCTGTTCTCTACAAAATGGTCTGTATAAATGAAATAGAATGAATACAAATATAGATGAAGCAATATAATATATCCACTGGTATTTAACACACAACTATGTGATAGTGGGTACGGTACAATGAGTACTTTATGGTACTTATTTACAAGAATTTAACACAATTGCTTACTATCTGGTATCAAATGATGCATAGTTGTGTTTGTTTTAACGTATCCCAAAGAAGCAAAAGGTAAATAATAGTTTATCTTCTACTTGGTACTCATCCCGGATCCGGGAGCACCCTCATCAGTAAAAAAGCTGACTAGCATAGCCTAGCATAGCGCCACAAGTAAATACTAGCATCTAAATATCATGAAATCACAAATCCAAGACACCAGATGAAAGATACACATCTTGTGAATCCAGCCATCATTTCTGATTTTTAAAATGTTTTACAGGGAAGACACAATATGTATTTCTATTAGCTAACCACGATAGCAAAAGACACAACTTTTTTTTCCCACCATTTTTTTACTGCATAGGTAGCTATCACAAATTCGACCAAATAAAGATATAAATAGTCACTAACCAAGAAACAAATTCATCAGATGACAGTCTGATAACATATTTATTGTATAACATATGTTTTGTTAGAAAAATGTGCATATTTCAGGTATAAATCACAGTTCTACATTGCAGCTGCAATCTGAAATAGCACCGAAGCAGCCAGAATAATTACAGAGACCAACGTCAAATACCTAAATACTCATCATAAAACATTTCTGAAAAATACACAGCATACAGCAAATGAAAGACCAACATCTTGTGAATCCAGCCAATATTTCAGATTATTTAAGTGTTTTACAGCGAAAACACAATATAGCATTATATTAGCTTACCACAATAGCCAGAAACACAAGCCATTTACCAGCAGCAAAGGTTAGCGATCGTAACAAACCAGCAAAAGATATATAATTTTTGACTAACCTTCATAAACTTCWTCAGATGACAGTYCTGTAACATCATATTACACAATACATATAGGGTTTGTTCGAAAATGTGCATATGTAGCGGCACAAATCGTGGTTATACAATGTGATTAGTAGCCAAACTTCAAGCAATCTGGCCGGCGCCATCTTGGAGAGGCACCTAATCTAATCAATAACTAATCATAAACTTGACAAAAAAATACAGGTTGGACAGCAAATGAAAGATACATTAGTTCTTAATGCTACCGCTGTGTTAGATTTTTAAAATTAACGTTACTACGACATACAGCGTGCGCTAAAGCGAGACCGCACCGAAATTAACAGCATAAAGACTTCTTACTATTTGATGAGCTTCCATCAGAATCTTGGGCAAGGTGTCCTTTGTCCAGAACAATCGTCTTTTGGTTGAAAGATGTCCTCTTCTCCTGTAGAATTAGCAGTTAACGCTAGCCATGTGCCGGAGAGGTGTCCAACAGCGCGTGACAAAGAAATTCCAGAAAATCGCAATAAACTATATAAACTGCTATAAGTCGGTTTAAATTAACTACATGAAGTTTTTAAGACAAAAGTCAAATTAAATCAGAGCCGGAGATATAGAACTGCTAAAACGAAAGCTTTTCAGGACGCCATGGTGATGTCCCTCCTGCGTCAGGCCCCCCGTTGAAAAGGTCGGACCTTCCGTTCCAAKAGCYTTTATAGTGCCCCAGATGGTGCAATCMACTCCATTCAAATTCTCACCGCTTACTGACATCTAGGGGAAGGCGTATGCAGTGCATGTAGCCCCATAGCTTACATGGGAATTTATMAACTGACCCTRGAAMAGAGACCTCGATTTCAGAAATCTCACTTCCTGACAGGAAGTGTGCTGCAGAATGAGTTCTGTTTCACTCAGAGAAATAATTCAAACGGTTTTAGAAACTAGAGAGTGTTTTCTATCCAATAGTATTAATAATATGCATATTGTACGAGCAAGAATTGAGTACGAGGCAGTTTAATTTGGGAACGAATTTTTACAAAGTGAAAACAGCACCCCCTATTGAGAAAAGGTTTTAATACAATATAATGACAATTTTACCAAAAATGATGTAAGCTACCTGGATGTATGCATGCCTTAAAATAGTGACATGACCATAAAACGTAATTGTGTTCCACATTAATAAGACATTAATAATAATTAATAAGACTTTCTCAGACTGACAGCTTGATTTATATTAGCTTAATAATGAATGAACACGACTCGCATCATTATAACACACATACCCCACTGACTCTCTCCATGTAGCAGAAAGGAAAATATGTATTCTAACAAACAGCAGATTGTGGCCACGGCAATTGTTTTTACAGTAAGAGCATCTACATTACAGACAAACAAAGCATTTTCTCTTATGTAATGATCTGATGAATTTCTGGACATTTCTATGTTGACAGTTATTTCTGAACCAGTTTTAAATCTTTGTGTGTCTGCTCAGAGGCTATAGGTGAAAGAAGGTATTTTGAGCATGGATGTGCTAGTGGCCCAGTTGTTCCTGTATTTAGTCATCCTGGGTTGGTGGATGGCCCATTTCCAACACATTGCCTGTTTCCCTTGTGACTTAGAGCAGGATTATACCACCACGGTTCCTAAGGAGGAATGATTAGCCTGGAAACTGAACAGGGATACTGTGCCACTCTTCGAGTCTCTAGTTATTGTTGACGTTATTGTTGTGGTTGTACTTCCAATAACTTGCTTACTGTAGGCATTAATTCAATCATTCATTCTTGTTGGGTAGTGGTAATGTATGGCATAAACGAGCTTAAAATAAATGCATTCACATTGAAAGAACGTTATTTACAAGGAAACTGCATCCTGATTGATGAAGCATTAATGTAAATATCCCACATTACACCCAGTTCAAACTTGTGTGTTTGCTGTTGCTTTCTGTGTACATATAGCAATTACCAGGCACTCTTACAGTGCTATATCAGCTTCCCACGGCACATTTAAATATAGCCTCCATTCTCTTCACCTTCCTTTCATGTTTCCAATCTGCTGTCTAGAGGTAATAAAGGTAATATATGAGAGGGGTTACTGTGAGTAAAGAAATAAATCAACTAGATGAGGCCTCTCTTGGGTTGCTACAGTACTCTGCATGCCTGGAAGGGTATCTGTAGGAACCATTTCTGACTGCGTTTTTCATTATAAAATGTTTCCATGTGTATCAAGATCGGTCCACCACCCAAAGGACATCCAGCCAATTTCACACCAATGTGGGAAGCATTGGAGTCAACATGGGCCAGCATCGCTGTGCAATGCTTTTGACACCTAGTAGAGTCCATGGAACGAACAAATTGAGGAAGTTCTGAGGGCAAAAGGGGGTGGAATACAATATTCCTAATATTTTGTACACTCAGTGCATAATATAATGTGTTGGGATGTTCTCATACAGTACCAGTCAAAAGTTTGGACACACCTACTCATTCCAGAGTAGAGTGTGCAAAGCTGTCATCAAGGCAAAGGGTGGCTATTTTGAGGAATCTAAAATCTAATATATATTTTGATTTGTTTAACACTTGGTTACTACATGATTCAATATGTGTTATTTCATAGTTTTGTTGTCTTCACTATTATTAGAAAATAGTATAAATACAGAAAACCCCTTGAATGAGTAAGGCTGTCCAAACTTTTGACTGGTACTGTATTTTGCACACTAGGTGTAGGCCTACACATGTACACAAAGGTGACCAGAAAATAGTACACACAGATATAAGATTTTACGTTTACCAGAATCACCACCTTGAACAGCAATTTTCGTCTGCACAAAAGATTAATCTCATCCCAAACACAAGTGGGTTATGTGAGTAGATTATGCTTAAATTGGAGAATTATACATTTTTGAAACACCTGAAACAGCTTTTTCCTGCAATCTCGAGCCATTATCATTAAGTTTAACCCACTAGAGTCAATTGATGCAGCAGTGCGTCAATCTAATTAATATAATAAAGAAAATCCCCACCAAAATCCATGAATTTAATCTAGAGATATCTTATTTTTTTTTGCATAGGATGAGTCTCAATCTATCGCATCCGCTTATGTCGCACTTCTGCATCTGTGGTGAAAGGTGGCAGAGCTAGAGCGGTGTTTGTCAGATCATGAGACATCCTGAAAATCGTTCTTCTCGTGAAAATGTCCTTAGCATCCGTCCGGTTTGACCTACAAATTATTATGACCCCTCTATGGGAAGGGGAGACCCTCACGAACAAGATGGTGTTCTCCGTTTTTTGTCATGGGACTCATGGGTTTGAAAAGAATTATGGAAGATGCCTACCCAAAAAAAGGGTTAAATATGTGTATAAAAAAACGAAATACATTTCCTGAGCTTTCTTATATCTCCTAGATACTCTATAGGACAGACATTTCAAAACCTTGTTTGTTATGATTTATTCTGTGATTGTCTTTTTTGCTATTTATGAATGTGTTACTCAATGCGTTTCTCTGAGCTATAGTAGTAAAAGCAACAAAAAAAAAATGATATCTACATTTTTTAGACCTAATGTTCAAAATTAAGTAGCTAAATTATCCTTAGTATGAACGTCTTAAAACAATTCCATTTGTCATCTTAGAACTCACAACCCAGGGCTTAGACTTCGAAGAATTCATTCTTTATATCCAAGCGTACCTCTTGAGCTATCCTCCTGATTGGTATATTTTTGGGGACTAAATATGCTTCTCTGCATTCATTCATTCATTCATTTAGTAATTGCTTGCTTTTCTAGAGTCTGCCAACCTTGCAAGCAGGCATGCCAGCTAAGATAGTTGGACAAGCTAGCTACTCTAACGTGATTGATAGCTTGAAATGTCTTCTTGCTAGCTAGTTATGAGGTTGGGAGATTGGGAATTTATCTGGGTTAGCTAAGCCAACTTCATAAAATTTCTAGGTGGCTAGTAGTATTACAGAGAAACAAAAAAACAAAAATGTCACACACAGAAAAACCTCTGAGGGGGCATGAGCCCCTGAGCCCCGTAATGGCATTATGCTTCTGGATGTTGTGGATAGGATTGAGGCTAAGATATCCCGTTAGCTTCGGTTTCAGTTTGACTGACGCCTGACAGGAGGTGTGGACATGGGGATTGTTGTTTGTAGGGATTGTTGTTTGTATTTTTAAAGTTCGAAATTAAGTGTCATAATTCTAGAGAACTTCTGGAGGTTGAGTTGATTAATCCATATGCCTTCACATGAATAATTGCTTTTATATTTTTATTTCTGCAAATAAATGGGTAAACAACACTCAACCAAAAATTATGGTGCAGACAGTGGTTGTATTTGGCTTGAACTTCTGAATGGAAAAAGCCACTATTGAGTATAAAATGTGTTTGTTTTCATACATGTAAATTCATTTTGGCTCTGTACTGCATGGATGCCAATCTCACTAAACATTTACTATCATATGTGTCAGGTATAAAGAAAGAAGAGAATACAAATCTGTTTTGGACATTTTGGACATTGCATCATTGGCTATATTTCATTTTCCATATCTCTGCATTCTTAGTCAGGCATGCACAAGCCTGTGGGTGCCCAGTCTATTTTTACAATGTCTGTTTGAGGACCCATGTATCTTGAACAGGTGTTCTCGCCATGTTTGAAGGAATTATTCAAGGTGTCAGGATCATCAACTGAGTCACTGTTTGAATGACTCATTGAAAACACTAGTAGCTTTCTTTTTTTGCCTCATGCAATGCAAGATACACTGTAGTTTGGCTGATGAACACCTTTTCACCTCCCAGGGTGAATCCTTTTGTGGAACATAATGGCACTGTAAGAAGACTGAATAAAGGTTTACGTCAACACCATGCTGATAATATGATAATGAATGATGCTATCTAGTAAATATAACACCTCTGACATTTGGTGGATGTCTCTGTCATCCAGGTTCATTGTGAGTCACCTGATAAGACTGCTTTTTGCGAGTCACCTGATGAGCCAGTTAACAGCATCTTTTATTTCTGAGGCTCCGTATCCATGAGTGCGCAAATTCTCGCAGTATCTCATGAGAATTTGTGACTTGAATAATTTTTCTCATCCCAAGACATAAATAGATACATACATGCCCCCAAAAAATTATATTTGCAATGTTACTAAGCAAAAAAAGATGAAAATATAAATATTCACCAAAATGTCAAAACATGATTTTGTCATGAGTTCGGTACCATTTGCTTGATTTTGCGTACCGATGGCTATGGTGTATCGACATTAGCTAGTTAGCTACGGTTAGCATTCTAGCGACGCTAGTCAGCATTGGCTGCTACATGATAATCAGCTCACGTTAGCTAGCTAACTAGCAGTCCGGTGCCTTTTCTGTTCAAAAGAAAATATCACCTCTTATTTAATGTAAAATGTGGGTTAAAAACAGCCTTTAAATATAAGGACAAAAACAAACGAGAATTCCATGCATTTTTAACACTTTTCTTCAGTGGATGTTGGTGTTTTAAACATGTTCCCAGGTGTTATTCATTTTAAATATTTTTAATATTTCTTCATTATTTTATAGTCCTAGTTAAAATCTCATCACATTAAGAAAATATATATTATTGTATTTATTATTATTGTATTTAACATTTTCTGTGTGTTCCTGATTTCACTTTCCACTCTGTTAGTTTGTAGTAATTCCCTTTAAAAAAACAGCCCGGGCCTCCCGAGTGGCACAGCAGTCTAAGGCACTGCATCTCAGTGCTTGATGCATCACTACAGCCCCGGTTTGATCCCAGGTTGTGTCACAGCCAGCCGTTACCGGGTGACCCATGAGGCAGCGCACAATTGGCTCAGCGTTGCCCGGGTTAGGGGAGAGTTTGGCCGGACGGGATTTCTTTGTCCCATCGTGCTCTAGCGACTCCTTGTGGTGGGCCGGGTGCCTGCAAGCTGACTCCGGTTGTCAGCTGGACGATGTTTCCTCCGATACATTGATGCAGCTGGCTTCCGGGTTAAGTGAGCAGTGTGTCAAGAAGCAGTGTAGCCTCCTGGAGGAAGCTTTGAATTGATCAGCAGCCTAAAGAGTGGTATGAGAAGAGTGCCATCCTCCTGCATCTCAAATCTGCTTATAGCTATTGAACTCTGCCTGCTGGACCCATGGGTTGAGGCAAACTCTGTCATATCTAGGATGTCATGCACTCCACCCCTCCTGCTGCCTGACTGCATAACATAGATTGAAGGGACTTCATCATCCACTTGAGACTAGAAGACAGAACCTCACCCAAAGAGCTGTGCATGTCAGTGTGTGGTTAGACAGCCACATCCTTAGATTTGGCCAAATAGACAACTAGAACATTCTAGTTCTGGTTAGACAGCTGAAGTTGTACTCTACACAAATTATCTTTATTTGCTAGGTAAGTCTAGGCACACACTCTTTATAAGCACATCAATTTGATATTTACAGCAGGTAATGTTATATCTTTGTAACACAAACACACCCATACGTTTTTATGATGATAAATGTATCTACACTCAAGCAGAGCAATGTTTGTGCAATGTCCACATGTAGCCTACACCCGTAGGGGTGTTAGTAGTTCTGGGATTTGTCCCCTGGGAAATATCTAGCAGTGGAGAGAGACAAGACAAGACAAAACTTGCCAGTTATAGAATATTGTGTTGTAGGACAGCTGTGCTGACTGGAGACCACGGGCATTCAACTCACAGTTGATATCTTTTTCACAGTAGCATGTCTTCACATGACGTGATGAAACTTTGAAAGTAAGTTGCCAGCTACTTTTGTAGCAAGGTGTTGTAGAACGAGTGTCTTATGAAACACATTCCAGACACTGGTTCTTGCTATCTTAGCATAAATGTGATTTGACAGAGAAATATCAGCTACCTAGATAGGCTAGCCAGCTACAGCTATCCCCAAGCTATGCTAGCGAGCTGCTGTCAGCTTGGCTAAACACAAGGTCAGCGCAGGCTTTAGCCAACACATAGCACTGAATTTGCTGACCATCAAGATGGCGAGTCAGGCAGGAGGTGAGAACTTCAAAACTTTTCTCCATAGCAAAGCTAGTTAAGTTTACTTCGCTGTCACTGCTCACTTCTGCCCTTGTTTGTTGTGAATGAATGGCAAAGACACACGCAAGAAACACCCACATCAAACCACACCCCCAACTCCGGTTTGGCTTCAGATAGGCAACTAGCATTTCTTAATGAGCAATATGAAAATCAGGAAGTTCAGCCCCCCTTTAAATACCACAATATATGAGTTTGATGATATCAGTTTACCCTCAAAATACATTTGGAAGTTATGAATACTGAAAAATAGATGGTCATTCAATGTATTCATTTCAGTGTGGAACTTTGTATCCTAGTAATATCTGATAATGCATTATAATCGTCACAGGATCTTTGTGAAGTGTTACCTTAAGCCCTAAAAGAAATCGAACGAAATGGAACCAAACTAAAAGTTACAGCAATTTTAGCCATGGCACAAGTGAAAGGAAGCTCAAATAACAAGAGACAGGTTTGCTCTCTGATGATGGCCGGCTGTGAAATCCTTTAAGTCTGCTGTCATCTTTGACACGGAAGCTGAGAGTAGGGCAGTGTATTGCAGTGAGCACCAGAAAATAATCTCATCCAAATCTACTGACAAAACAAGTTATAAATAGCAATGGTGTATACAGTTCAAGGGCACTTTTGTGGGTCAGGTTGCCTTGAATGCCATCTAATAAGCGCAAACTGCTAAGGATAAAAACTCCTGCTAGATGATTTCACCTGTATAATAATAATAGTAATGATACTATTTTAAGCTTAGGACCTTGTCATAATTAGAGTCACTATACACCAATTCATTCACTATTATCAAAACATTTATTTTTATTGACCAACATATTTTCAGTTACCCAGTCATTACATCCAATTACACTTTGTGGAGAGGGGGGCGCCATCTTGTCAATAGGGGGGGCGCCATTTCGACTTTGTAAAAATTCGTTCCCAAATTAAACTGCCTCGTACTCAATTCTTGCTCGTACAATATGCATATTATTATTACTATTGGATAGAAAACACTCTCTAGTTTCTAAAACCGTTTGAATTATTTCTCTGAGTGAAAGGGAAGTCATTCTGCAGCTCACTTCCTGTCAAGAAGTGAGATTTCTGAAATTGAGGTCTCTGTTCCAGGGTCGGTTTATAAATTCCCTTATAAGGTATGGGGCTACATGCACTGCATACGCCTTCCCCTAGATGTCAGTAAGCGGTGAGACTTTGAATGGAGCGGATAGCACCATCTGGGGGAGTATAAAACCTCTTGGAACGGAAGTATCGACCTTTTCGACGAGGCGCCTGACGCAGCAGGGACACCGGCATGGCTTCTTCAAAAGCTTTCGGTTTAGCAGTTCTTTATCTCCGGCTCTGATTTAATTTGTTTTTTTTGTCTTAAATACTTCATAAGGTAGTTAATTTAAACCGACTTATAGCAGTTTATAGCAGTTTATTGCAATTTTCCTGGATTTCTTTGTGATGCACTTTCACAAGTTGGACACCTCTCCAGTGGGTGGCTAACATTAGCGGCTATTTCGACAGGACAAGAGGACATCTTTCAACCCAAAGACGATTGTTCTGGAGAAAGGACACCTTGCCCAAGATTCTGATGGAAGCTCAGCTAATAGTAAGCAGTCTTTATGCTGTTAATTCGTACTTATGTTGACAAATGTCAAATAATAATTCCGCCATGAATTATGGTGCGGTCTCGCTTTAGCGCACGCTGTATTGCGCAGTAACGTTAATTTTAAAAATCTAACACAGCGATTGCATTAAGAACTAATTTATCTTTCATTTGCTGTCCAACTTGTATTTTTTGTCAAGTTTATGAATAGTTTTCGATTAGAATAGGTGATTCTCCAAGATGGTGCCGGACAGATTGCTCTAAGTTTTGGCCACTATTCTCATTGTATAACCACGATTTGTGCCACTAAATATGCACATTTTCGAACAAACTCTATATGCATTGTGTAATATGATGTTATAGGACTGTCATCTGAAGAATTCTGAGAAGGTTAGTGAAAAAATTTATATCTTTTGGTGGCTTATACTTTTCGCTATGTTTTTGCTTGAATCAATGCTGTTGTGATGTTTGCTGTTGTGGTAAGCTAATATAACGTTATATTGTGTTTTCGCTGTAAAACACTTAGAAAATCTGAAATATTGTCTGGATTCACAAGATCTGTGTCTTTCAATTGCTGTACGCTGTGTATTTTTAAGAAATGTTTTATGATGAGTAATTAGGTAATACACGTTGCTCTCTGTAGTTATTCTAGTCGCTTCGGTGAGAGTTGTGATGGTGGCTGCAATGGTAAACTATGATTTATACCTGAAATATGCACATTTTTCTAACAAAACATATGCTATACAATAAATATGTTATTAGACTGTCATCTGATGAAGTTGTTTCTTGGTTAGTGGCTATTTATATCTTTATTTGGTCGAATTTGTGATAGCTACTGATGGAGTAAAAAACTGGTGGAGTAAAAAAAAGTGGTGTCTTTTGCTAACGTGGTTAGCTAATAGATTTACATATTGTGTCTTCCCTGTAAAACATTTTAAAAATCAGAAATGATGGCTGGATTCACAAGATGTGTATCTTTCATCTGGTGTCTTGGACTTGATGATATTTAGATGCTAGTATTTACTTGTGACGCTATGCTAGGCTATGCTAGTCAGCTTTTTTACTGTGGGGGGTGCTCCCGGATCCGGGATGAGTACCAAGTAAAAGTTAAAAGGCGGGTGTGGGATTTCAATAATTTCCTGAGCTTTCTTATATCTCGGCTATAGGACACTTCAAAAAATAGTTCCTTTTGATGTATTATTTGACTATGTGTATTGCCATGTATGAATATGTAATTCAATGCGTTTCTATGAGCTAATAGCAGTAAGGCCAAATTAAATGTTTCATCAAATAATAATAAAACATAATAATTTGATACCTACAGGTGTCCTAAAATTCTAAATCAAATAGGTAAATGATCCTTGCTATGACCATCTTAATAAAACAATTCCATGTGTTAGCTTAGTAGAAAGCTTAGAGATAAGACACCACTTTTATAATTGTAATCATGTTGATGTCATCTCCATGGTTTGTGGTGAGAGAGAAAAATTCCTCCATGGAGGCCCAATCTGTTCTCTCGCAGTCATACACTGCCAGGTTTTTTCCCTGTGTCCACGTTTAAGCTTGGCCGCCTTCTGTGGAGGATATTTTTACAACCATGCAAGGAACAAACAAGTAACAAGATCTCAATTCTGGCTCCCTTGAAGTGTACGGCAATGACTCAATAATTCCATATTAAACTAATTTAAATGAAAGGACATGTGTGAAATGTGTTGTGAGAAATACATACAAATGGCAGTTTGATAAAGGTGTTGAAACCAAATCATCTTTATTGCTCAATGAAAATCTTCCATTGATACGACCCAGATGATTGAAATATCCATTTATGGCTGTGAGTTTAGAAATATTAGAAATCCTTTCAAAGCCTGTTATACTTTTCATATGAGTGTTCCACCTTCATGTCAGCGTTCATGTTAGTGCAAAATGTATCATCATAGGCACACTTATTGAGTGAGCAAATTTGTGTGTACCAAAGATTTATTTTTCAAGCAGACCTCATCAGAATTCATACACTGTTGATTTCATTAGATTTCTTTCTACAATCTTTGTTTCTGACACAAGTGGAATTTTTACAAATAACAAACACACAAAGGATATTGCACCAATATAATTATATTTTTGGTTGCTGCGACAGAACTACAGTATGTTTGATGGCCAGACAAAGCGGGCGTCCTTTTAGACCTGTGTGTGTCTCCCCAAAATAACCCAGCTCAAGTTCTCTGGCCAGACCCATGCATCAATCAGCAGTAGCCTCGCATGCACCTCCAACAGGCTCGCTCCAAAATAGAACAACACAGCGAACTGTCAAGCTATATGCAACATTGCATGAAAATAAATTATAGCATGACCCAAAAGTATTGATATCACCATTTTAGCAGATGCTCATTATCCAAGACAATTAGTAGTTACGTAACACATATCCTCTATCAATGTGGGTTAAGCAGGAATATGCCTTTGAAATAGAAATACAGCATTTATAAATCTAGCAACAAAAAATAAGAATGATGTATTATATTTGTGTGAGCGATTACTTTGTAGGTCAGACACTCAAACGTAAGGATTGTTAGAGGTTTGTTTCATCATGTATTTTTGTGTATATGCATACGAGGGCAGAACCCTTGTAGACTGTCATTACTGCAGAGAGTGACCACCTGTTGCCCGGCTCTCTTGAGGGGAAATTCCACCAATGTTTTTGCGTCATGGTAGGCATCCATGTACGTAGCAAAAAATGTCACACGTTTGGCCTGTGACTGCTCTCCACGACAGTTTATTTAAAGCGGAGCAAAGGCAGCGAAAGATTATTTCAACTCACTCACTCACTGACTTTCCCTACAACATCAACACAATATCTTGCAAGCACGGTCAAGCAGGAGCCATAATGAGTACCAGCCAGGAGGATAGACCCTTTGTTAGGGCTGTGAGGAAGATCAAATGTGCCGCCATGGTCCACAGTCTTGCCAAGAGCTGGCAGGGCTGGGCCAACGAGAACGTGGTCAAACAAGAGACCATACCCTCCGGGTGGATGCCCACCTCCATCATTGATGATGAAGAAAGGGAGAAGCAGAACGAGACAAAAATCCTAGTCAAGACACGTGTGGTCGAGGCGGACACCGACAGCGGCAGTCTGATCCGAACGGGTGAGGTGACCAAGAGCCACATGCCAAAGTACAGTGAGTACAGCACTGACCTGGTATGCTCAATCAAGGACAAGATTCAGATGGCACCTGAGGATGCCAACAAGCCCTTCCTGGGCAACAAGTCACCCACCCGGAGACGCCTGGGTGTGAGAGCTAAGGTACATCTGGGTAGTCAGGAGCGGAAGATGGGCTCCCGTAGCAGCAGCCTGGACACAGAGGACAGCGGGTTGGGGGAGGAGGCCGGACTCAGCGACAACAGCGACCAGAGTGACCTGAACCAGCTGAAGAAACAGATCAATAGGCCCAAGGTACAGTACCATTATTTTATTGGACCTTCATTTTGTGAGGCCATTCATAAAAATACTAAATACACAAATCAATGCAATACAGTAGACACACTTCAAAGGTAAACCCTCTTTTGTTTCTCAACAATCTTGCATGGGGGATATAATTTAACATCAGAATAAAAATATTGATTTCATATTGGCAAAGTGAACAAGAAATGTGGTTGGCTGAAGAAAGGTACAACTCTAAAGTAAATTAAATAATTAGTATTGCTTTTTTTGCACCATCACTAGTATCAATTCAACAAAACCACTGACTGCGCTTTTCAGATATTGGAATATCATCCAAAGACCTATTAGCAATCATGTAGGTGCACATTAGGATGTGTAAGTTTTGTAGATCATGGTTGGACTTGGGTAAAAATGTATGGGAGGGGAGTTCCCAAATCACAGGGTGATTTCCCCCCAAATCTACCCTCTTAATTCCACAATGTTTGCCCTACCTATTTTCATGCCTAAACATACTGTTCTATTGCAGCTGCAGCCATTCTACCTGGTGATGTTCAGGAGACAATAAACAGGAGCAAACATTCACAGAGGCTGAGTTGAACTTAAAATATCTTTGCCTTTGTTATTGTGATATTGGGGAATGGACTTTGGTTCATATTGTCTGGCCTTCAAGAAAATACACAGGTTTATAGGTATTGTATCTTCAAACTGTAGAGTTTTTAGCAACTGAACAAGACCAATGAGCCCAATTCACCCTAGCAAAGAGTTGCATAACTTGGAGGAATATAAGTCCTTAAAAAGGCATGAAAATGTATTGTAAAACTCCTATCCTGGAATATACAGTAAATAAATAAATATAGTCACACATGCCTTCCCCCTGACCTTCAGGGATAATTACGAGGTCCTGATATCCTTGGTCAGGCGCAAGATTTATAATGGTGTTCGTCACATTACTAATTTGGCTCTGGACGTGTAAGGCTTGGGCCTCAGGTTTCACAATATGCATTCTCCACGGTTTAAATGACTCTGTTGTGGAAGATTCGCCTGCCAGGGACCTCTTTGGAAATGCCAAAGCAAGGATCCCTTACACTGTGTTATATTTTAATGGTGTGGCAAAATGTAGATTTCCGCCTAAATAGACATACCAAAAATGTATATTTTTTAATGAGATGGTCATAAACAATAACTAGTAATGCTGCATAGTTATAGAAAGGTCTGTAACTCACCTTTCTGGTAAAAAATATTATAAATATATGAGATGTACTCAGTTTTGAGGACACAAGCTTAAGTACATTGTACAAATAATATGAAAATATTTGTAATATTCATGTACAGTTGAAGTCGGAAGTTTACATACACTTAGGTTGGAGTCATTAAAACTCGTTTTTCAACATCTCCACAAATTTCTTGTTAACAAACTATAGTTTGGCAAGTTGGTTAGGACTTCTACTTTGTACATGACACAAGTAATTGTATACAGACAGATTATTTCACTTATAATTCAATGTATCACAATTCCAGTGGGTCAGAAGTTTACATACACAAAGTTGACTGTGCCTTTAAACAGCTTGGGAAATTCCAGAAAATTATGTCATGGTTTAGAAGCTTCTGATAGGCTAATTGACATAATTTGAGTCCATTGGAGGTGTACCTGTGGATGTAATTCAAGGTCTACCTTCAAACTCAGTGCCTCTTTGCTTGACATCATGGGAAAATCTAAATAAATCAGCCAAGACCTCAGAAAAAAAATTGTAGACCTCCACAAGTTTGGTTCATCCTTGGGAGCAATTTCCAAACACCTGAAGGTACCACGTTCATCTGTACAAACAATAGTACGCAAGTATAAACACCATGGGACCACACAGCCGTCATACCGCTCAGGAAGGAGACGTGTGGCTCACGGTCCCGTGTGGCTCAGTTGGTAGAGCATGGCGCTTGCAACGCCAGGGTTGTGGGTTCATTCCCCACGGGGGGACCAGGATGAATATGTATGAACTTTCCAATTTGTAAGTCGCTCTGGATAAGAGCGTCTGCTAAATGACTTAAATGTAATGTAAATGTGTTCTCTCTCCTAGAGATGAACGTACTTTGGTGCGAAATGTGCAAATCAATTCCAGAACATCAGCAAAGGACCTTGTGAAGATGCTGGAGGAAACAGGTACAAAGTATCTATATCCACAGTAAAATGAGTCATATATCGACACAACCTGAAAGGCCGCTCAGCAAGGAAGAAGCCACTGCTCCACAACCTCCATAAAAAAGCCAGACTGCGGTTTGCAATTGCACATTGGGAAAAATATTGTAATTTTTGGCGAAATGTCCTCTCGTCTGATGAAACAAAATAGAACTGTTTGGCCATAATGACCAACGTTATGTTTGGAGGAAAAAGGGGGAGGCTTGCAAGCCAAAGAACACCATCCCAACCGTGAAGCACAGGGGGTGTTTTGCTGTAGGAGGGACTGGTGCACTTCACAAAATAGATGGCCTCATGAGGAAAGAAAATTATGTGGATATATTGAAGCAACATCTCAAGACATCAGTCAGGAAGTTAAATTCACCCAACTTATTGTGGGAAGGTTGTGGAAGGCTACCCGAAACATTTGACCCAAGTTAAACAATTTAAAGGCAATGCTACCAAATACTAGTTGAGTGTATGTAAACTTCTGACCCACTGGGAATGTGATGAAATAAATAAAAGCTGAAATATCATTATCTCTACTATTATTCTGACATTTCACATTCTTAAAATGAAGTGGTGATCCTAACTGACCTAATACAGGGAATTTTTTACCAGGATTAAATGTGATTAAAATTGTGAAAAACTGAGTATAAATCTTTTTGGCTAGGGTGTATGTAAACTTCCGACTTCAACTGTATGTGGGGGAAGAGGGCTTTCAATTATTGAAATGCTTTCTAAATATACTATACTATAAATATATAAACAACTTATTTTAACATTTTACCTTTCTTATTACTGTTAAATAATAATTATCATATTTAGTGACAATACAAATTTTGCCCCATTTCGTATAACTGATGACCGAGCATTTTCTACCAAGTGTCCTCAAATGTCTGCAGACTTATAAATTCAGTTTTACATAGAATGTGATTTCATCCCTCTGTGACCACGAGTAGGTGCTCGTGTTTCAATTCTACAAAATTATTCCGTACTTTTTCATGTTGAGAGCTGGATTCGCTCGACTTTCCCTTTTAACATGCTGTCTCCCAGGCTGGGCTACGTTGCTCAGAGGCAGATGAAATCTTTGTCTGGATAGGCCAGAAAATGTGACACGTCACTCCCTATGCAAATGTCAGGTGTGAAAGCTGACACTTCACGTCAGCTCAGCTGACACAGTGGGAGCGGAAAGCAGACAGATGGGGCTTTCTGGCACTATAAGGCACTGGACCCTGCGACATTCACATAGCGCTTTGTACACCAAAATGTCAGTCGGAGCCGGTTCAGAACCATTCAAAGTCCCCTAAATAGGGGAGTGGGGATACTAATCAACATAAATATGAGCCAGTTTCCTGGACTAAAAAGTTCTGGAGATTCTCCATTGAGCATTAAATGGAGAATCTCCATTGAGCATGTTTTTTGGTCAAGAATTAGGCGTAGCCCTTTCCTGCAGTCATTGACCAAATGCTCCCTCTTTGGTGTCGTGGGTGCAATGTTATTCATATTTTTCATCATTTCATAATTAATCAAGATTATAAATAAAAAACTGACGAAAATCCGGTGATTCTATGTCAAACAGTTTTGTTATAACCTGCAGTAAAAGGTTAATATGGGTCCTGTGTCAATAATACATTGGAAAACTTGTAGTGTTTGTCGTGAATTTAGTAGTGTTAGTCGTGTAACTTTTCACTGTGTGAATCTCACTGAAGAGATTGCCAATGCAAATAAACCCACTTCATAATCTGAGCTAATCTGACATGCCTTCCTATTCTGCAGATTAGAGTCACCACCATGGGTGACATCAAGAGCAGGTGGCAGCAGTGGTCCCAGCAGCACGTAGAGGGTCAGAAGCTCAACCCCTTCAGTGAGGAGTTTGACTATGAGCATGCCATGGCCCAGCGGTTGCAGAAGGGTGATGAAGGCTACGGACGCCCCAAAGAGGGATCCAAGACGGCCATGCGTGGCGACCGAGCCCAGAAACATGTGTACAAAGAGATGGAGGAGTTGTGCTGGATCGTCAAGGACATGGGCCTCAAGGACAAGAACGGCAAATCCTACATCACTTTCGGCAGGCTGTTTGACCGCTATGTCAAAATCTCGGACAAAGTGGTGGGCATAGTTTTGCGCTGCCGTAAACACAAAATGCTTGACTTTGAGGGAGAGATGCTGTGGAAAGGCCAGGATGACCATGTCGTCATTACTCTGAGAGATGTGAAAGAAGACTGAACCTGCAGATGAGCTAGACTTTGACCTACACCTCTCTCCTCACATTTTACCTAGACCCACAAGTGCCTTTCATATTCTGACCAGCCACAGTTCAGGAGTAGATGTCTTTAGCATTCTAACCATGATAACCACTGGTCATCAGTTCAACCTCAGTAGGATATTCTAAACACACTGCAGGCCATTACAAAAAAATTATGTGACAAAAGAAAGTGAGAAAAAAATGTGGTTTGTGGACACAATAGTGATGCGTGGGTTGACTCAAAACCCGCAGTCCATGCGGTTATAAAAAGAGAAAACAATACATTAAAAAATCCATAAATGTATAACTCTTGTGAAATGTATATCTATAGGCTACACTGAGTTTTTTCTTTAATAATTTTTTAAGCTATCTGGCATTAGTGTGTAAGCCTAAGCTTTAGGACCTAACTGTTCGTGCTCCAAATAGCCTACCCTCCATTCGCCAAATGCTTTTGGTAATGGGCAGAAAGAGTTCATGTTGATCCATTGATTAAATAAGAGAAACGTTTGCGAAAATGAAGAGTTGAAAATAAAGAAGTGGTAAAAAAATTGGTGAAGTGGTTAAAGAGGATGAAAGCAGTGTTACTGTATGTTACTGTATGTCTGATGATTGTGAGGCGCTGTACAAATTTGACAGTCACAAGACAGGGACTTAAAAAAGGCCTATGGCACATCATGGGAACTGTAGCCTACTGTTCAGCTGGGTTAAATGGTAACTGAAATCTGGATACTGGATACTGAGGTCTATAACCTCTGCTAGCGGTTAGGAGCATTGGGCCAGTAACCGAAAGGTCGCAGATTCATATCCCAGAATAGACTAGGTGAAAAATCTGCCGATGTGTCCTTGAGCAAGGCACTTAATCCTAATTGCTCCAGGGTCGCCATCAATAATGGCTGATCCCTGGCTCTGACCCCACTCTCAGGTGGAGTAGGATACGCAAAAAACAATTCACAAGTGTGAAATAGGAAAAATGCAAGTGTACATTTTGATTTCTTTCTTTCAGCATCTTGAAAGAATGTGAATGTGCAGTTAGTGACCGACCTTCTGTAGAGGTGCTATCTTTATCAGCATCATAAAAGCTGATGCTATTTCAACCACATAAAATGTGGCTCCAAGCAGAACTGAAATCTTATCAGTGTCAAATGACCAAATCTTATTTGGTCATTTTCACAGCTTTCTATTTCCTTACGAGCGTGCAATGGCTAAGAACATACTTCCATTTTATTGCATTTTCTAGATTGTAGCCTTCATTCTATCGATGTATTACATCATTCTTGTCACGCCCTGATCTGTTTCACCTGTTCTTGTGATTGTCTCCACCTCCTCCAGGTGTCGCTTATTTTCCCTAGTGCATTTATCCCTGTGTTTCCTGTCTCTCTGTGCCAGTGTGTCTTGTATGTTTTCAAGTCAACCAGCGTGTTTTTCCTGTGCTCCTGTTCTCCATTCTCTTTTTCTTGTCTTCCCGGTTTTGACCCTTGCCTGTTTTTTCTGGACTTCGTACCTGCCTCCCTGACCCTTCTGCCTGCCCTGACATCGAGCCTGTCTTCCACTCTTTACCTCTTGGACTCAGAATCTGGTTTTTACCTTTTGACTGTCCACGGCCATTCCCTTACCTACTCCTTTTGGATGAAATAAACAACAAAGACTCTAACCATCTGCCTCCTGTGTCTGCATCTGGGTCTTGCCTTGTGCCCTTATAATTCTGGTCCACAAAGGTTAATTTTGTCTTCTAAGGCAACATATTATAACAGGAGAGATGCTGCATGTATCTAGTTACAGACAAGTTGACTAACAAATAGTCAAATTGTTCTGCCGTCTCTGACTGTAGCCTACAGCGCATTTTCAATATTTCCTGGTTAGAGTCAGGTGCGGTCAGATTTTCACTTCGTCACATATAGTTGGGTGGTTGTGGAGGTTTAATAGCAAATGCGGGCGGGTGCAGGTGAACAAACAGCTGACACCACTAGAACACACGCTTGAACAAGTCACATCTGAAAAATGTCACGTGGATATTTTGTTTACATGAGTAAGATATGGTTTTCCGGGGTTTCACATGGATTTTCACATGTACATTTGTTTGTACATGTACATTTGTTTGTACACAAATAATCCTTTGCAAAATGTTAACTATGCAAGCCATTGGCAAATGGATACAGTTCTTCATCATGCAACAATGATAGCCATTGGACATGAGTAGAAAAATCAAGGGAAAGTCAAGTCTGAAATTTCAAAGTGGAAATTACAAACTTCAGAAGCCTTTTTAATCCTTAAATACGCTACAAGTAAAAAAAATCCTGCATTGCATGAAAGTGCTCCTGCAACATGGTGATCAAATTAAGATCCTACATCTGTATTGGACATGAGTAAAGGACACTTGTGGTGTTCCACAAGCTAACAGTGGTGGTTGCAGTTCCTGAGTTTCGATTACCATTTATGCTAGAAGCTGGTTTTAAATAGAGCCTAACGATGCTCTATTAGATAAGGGAGGCAATCTTGAGTATGCTGAACATGATATGCTAAACATTTAAAACAGTATAAGATCATGTTACTGGAACGTACAATAAGCTATCAGCAATCAGTGTAGTTTTTTCATTCCATGATTGAAATATGATATTCAAGAAACAGGTCACATCTTTATATTGACAGGGATAGTTGCTTAACGTGAACATTTATTTCAAAATTAAAGCACGTAAGTCTTCTTACAGTAAGTCAATTTGTACATTTTCAGATTTGTATACAGTGATACAGGTTATTTATTTGTTTGTTCTTGACTGTATTATATTTCCCCCAAACAGCTGTATTTATAATGAAAATATTTTTCTGTTATTGGAAATATGTTTTTGGTGGGGAAATGTTGATTTTCCTCTCTTTGATCATCTTTGACTTGTGGGTGACTGGTCTTTGGTTGTGAGCCAAAAGCCCCTTTATCTAAGAATTGTGTGTGTGTGTGTGTGTGTGTGTGTGTGTGTGTGTGTGTGTGTGTGTGTGTGTGTGTGTGTGCGTGGGTGGGTGCATGTCTCTATGTACATACAGTACCAGTCAAAAGTTTGGACACGCCTACTCATTCCAAGGGTTGAACTTTATTTTTACTATTTTCTACATTGTAGAATAATAGTGAAGACATCAAAACTATGAAATAACACATATGGAATCAAGTAGTAACCAAAAAAGTGTTAAACAAATCAAAATATATTTTATATTTGAGATTGTTCCAATAGCCACCCTTTGCCTTGATGACAGCTTTGCACACTCTTGGTATTCTCTCAACCAGCTTCATGAGGTCACCTGGAATGAATTTCAATTAACAGGTATGCCTTGTGAAATGTTTTTCCTAAATGTGTTTGAGCCAATCAGTTTTGTTGTGACAAGATAGGGGTGGTATACTGAAGATAGCCCTATTTGTCCATATTATGGCAAGAACAGCTCAAATAAGCAAAGACAAATGACAGTCCATCATTACTTTAAGGCATGAAGGTCAGTCAATCCGGAAAATTTCAAGAACTAATATTTTGTCAAGTGCAGTCGCAAAAATCATCAAGCACTATGATGAAACTGGCTCTCATGAGGACTGCCACAAGAACGGAAGACACAGATTTACCTCTGCTGCAGAGGATAAGTTCGTTAGAGTTACCAGCCTCAGAAATTGCAGCCCAAATAAATGCTTCACAGAGTTTAAGCAACAGACACATCTCAACATCAACTGTGCAGAGGAGACTGCATGAATCAGGCCTTCATGGTCAAATTGCTGCAAAGAAACCACTACTAAAGTACACCAAAAAGAAGAGACCTTCTTAGGCCAAGAAACACGAGCAATGGACATTAGACCGGTGGAAATCTGTCCTTTGGTCTGATGAGTCCAAATTTTAGGGTTTGGGTTCCAACCGCCATGTCTTTGTGAGATGCAGAGTAGGTGAACGAATTATCTCCTTATGTTTGGTTCCCACCGTGCAGCATGGAGGTGTGATGGTGTGGGGTTGCTTTGCTGGTGACACTGTCGGTGATTTATTTAGAATTCCAGGCACACTTAACCAGCATGGCTACCACGGCATTCTGCAGCGATACGCCATCCCATCTGGTTTGCGCTTAGTGGGACTGTCATTTGTTTTTCAACAGGACAATGACCCAACACATCTCCAGGCTGTGTAAGGGCTATTTGACCAAGAAGAAGAGTGATGGAGAGCTGCATCAGATGACCTGGCCTCCACAATCACCTGATCTCAACCCAATTTAGATGGTTTGGGATGAGTTGGACCGCAGAGTGAAGGAAAAGCAACCAACAAGTGCTCAGCATATATGGGAACTCCTTCAAGACTGTTTGAAAAGCATTCCAGGTGAAGCTGGTTGAGAGAATGCCAAGCGTGTGCAAAGCTGTCATAAAGAGGAAATATATTTTGATTTGTTAAACACTTTTTTGGTTACTACATGATTTCATATGTGTTATTTCATAGTTTTGATTTCTTCACCATTATTCAACAATGTAGAAAATAGAACAAATAAAGAAAAAACCTTGAATGAGTAGGTGTGTCCAAACTTTTGACTGGTACTCTATATGAGGTGTGTATAGTCAGGTGTGTGGATGAGTGTGACCTTACTGTACTACACACTCATCTAATCAGAGGAAGTTGAAGCGGATCATAAAAGAGAGGGAGAGCCCAGAGGCTGCCAGACACAAGCAGAAGTCTGTTGTGTTGACATTCACACGAAAAAGGACGAGAGGCCGAATTATACCGTGACCTTCGGAGGTCTATTCAAACAATTCAAACAAATCAATTCAAAAAGTAAGTTACTCCAAAGTAATTCCAGCATCCAAACTGCACTGTGCACTCGCGGCATTTGATTTACTGTGTAACAGCTCAAAAAGTGTAATGACATTCAGCAATTGTCTTTGGGTTTACACTCTTGTAGCCTGAAATAATTGATGTGTCTTGCTGACAAAAGGATATTTTTTGTTGAAAGAAAAGTTGGGACACCTGAAGAGGGGCTGAGATACTGTACTGGGATGACATGTGCAGCCACATGGAATTCATTTTTTAAAACCATGACACAGAGTAATGTGCACTCTGCAAAGGACAACCAACAACCAGGCTGTGCTCTGTCTATGACCGCCATGGAGTGCCCTATACAGTCTACAAATGCTGTAGGTAACTTTATTCCACGGCCAAGACACTGAAAATGCAGAAAATATGACTTTAGGCTAGGTTGCATTGTTTACATAATCCGTTCATAAATAATTAACATTACTGTATCGGTATAGATTTTATTGCTTACCATAATCTGTTGATTTCATGTTGTCTGTCAAAGATACACACAGCAATGTTCACAACATGTTGTTACAAATAGGACTAAACGATTTTATTGACAGTTGGAATAGAATAATAATTCACCAAATTGTGCATTACTCAACAATTAGTTTGAAAGAATTTCAAATATTCATGTTATAAATTATTGTGAATAAACCAAGGATCCACATGCTTAACAGCATCAGAAAGGATGTGCTCCCCATTTCATCCCACACCTCTGCACAAGAAAATGATATGCTCTGGGTCTAGTTGAAACACACCCATGTATTTTATGAACATAAAACAGTGCTTTCCTCTTTTAAATACCCAAACCCGCATAGCAACAGAGACGCCAACATGGGGCAAATGAAACTGTGAAAAAATAAGCATTGGACAAAATTGAATTCAAAATAAGTTGAGACATGGGAGAAAAAAAAACTGTTCACATTTTCACACTTTTTTTGCTCCTTGAATTACATTTTAGGATTGTTAAGTCATCTGGTATGATTCTTGTGTTTTTAAGGCCTCTACTTGCATCACAATTGATGGTAATGAATTTAGATGTGCATGACAGATACGAGTAAAACAAAAGGGATAGTGATTCTGATGACAGCATATTTTTGTGTTTTTGACATTCTCCACCATTTAACCATATTGAAACATCTCATTATAACAAACTCAAAGTCACACACCACTGCATCAGACCCATTAATTAAACTGTTGGATAGGCGATATCATACCTCTATGGCTGAGATATATGAAACAACCACAAGTTAAATTTGAAATCGGGTTGCACTTGTAAGTAGTTACATGGTTAATATTTTGAGCATTCTTCAAACATTTCCTACAATACCAATGTGTTTCATTCAATCATAACATTTATTTTTTATTATATCACAGTTGGTCAATTTTACAATGAACCATGTTCCTTTCATTTTGGAAATCCAAAATGGTACACTGAAGTACTAAAGTAGGTGAATGACAACCATGCAATGTCAATATTATTTGATTTGATTAATTTTTCATATAGCTACTTTAAATTGATTTTGAAAGTAATGGTATAAGGAACAGAAGCCTGGGAGGTATTATCTTTAATTGATAAAGGTTATTCCTCAAACTAAAACCTTCCATCAGTTTTAAAATGGAGATAGATTATTTAATGCCATGTGTATCTTTCAGTTTACATGGTACTAAATAATATCAGTTATTTTTGAAAACATAGATTTTTCCCAAAAGGTTTGTTTTACATATAAAAAGAAAATACTTTGGCACAAAGAAATAACAAATACAAAAACATTCCAGTTAAGATAAGTAGATTGATTTGATCTATACATTTGATCAAAATATTTTTTTTCATGTGTGAAATTTACAAAATACAATCGTACAGTACAATGCACTTTTTACAAATGTTTTAAATCCTTAACTAGTTTTTCCAATATTCTTTAATAATATGGCATCTTTCTTTTCATGTCTATTCTATATAACATGTTCAGGCTAGTAAAGGTTCAATCCAAATGTTTTCTTTTTTGATTGTAAACTTCTTACAATGTGGTAAATGAGTTTTCTGGTCAGACTGTGAGTGAAACTGATTCTCATACTATCACCAACTCTGTTTAATCTTGTCCTATTGTACCACCCTAATGATGTAGCATTTGTCAGTTCATACACTTATACACTCACACACATGTGCGTGCGTGCGTACGTGTATAAGTGTATAAGTGTATGCATATGTTTGAACTGACAAATGCATGCATACATACATACAGTACATACATACTTTACACAGGTGCTAAACTTATTGTCTACACTGGATTGCATATAAATTACTTACAGGTTGTATTAGCTTAATTATAGTTTTAGCCTTATACATCACACTTCGAGGGACAAAACATGGAGGTTTGTTGTGGATTGTTGTGGATGGGTGCTGCTACTTATTGCTTTACAAAATGAAGATATTGGTTGGAAAAATACATGTTTCAAAACAGTAAGTTTTAGTATCATATTCCTGTACCAGTGCTACCTGCTCTAGTGAGCTCTAATCTTTACCACTTTGATGCTGTGCCTACAATTTAATGTTCATCTTAAGACTTGAATTTAGTCTTCAAGTTAATTCAGCATTTTCAAAATGTTCTCTCCATATTATATATTTTTTTTTTTACATTTCATAAAAATGTTGACTTAATGCATTATACACAACGTGTAGGCTCATTCTAGCTAGATCCAGGTGTTCTGTATAGTACTTAAACGGACCAAATACACTTGTTTCTTAATATTTAATACAGCTATTCTGTTTTCGACAGTAGCACATAAGTCAGAATTGCAATAATCTTCATAAATCTGAATTTAACTGCTACATGTTAAGGATAATACACAATGTTCCAGTGAATGGTTAAAAGCCATGGGTGTCCATCCTATCCCCTCTGACCAGAACATTGGCCATAATCTTCTGTTTATTTGCCGACCATTCTACGTTGAACCACTTTTAACTGTTCGTTGGCACTGTGTGTGTTTTGTCGTTTAGCTCCTCAATCAATGTACAATTTAGTTTTAACCAACTTGTGCTGTTTCACATTCCCTTGTAATATCTCATGCTTACTATTATTATTTTGTGATAAGCTAATACGGTATTCTGTCATGCAGATGCTACCACCTAATGCTACAACCTTACTATGCTACCAAGTTCTGCATCTCTGCCCTTTGAACATGAATCAAATAAATCAAAAAACACACTTTGGCTCACTCAAGACTAACATTCATAAAAAAAACATCTATAATAAAGTGGCCAAATAAAATACATGTTATTTTCATTACCCTACAGCTCTACAATTTTCTGTAAATTCATTTGATTTAATTATATATCTGTCATATTTCCTCTCAGACCTTTGTTGATGATGAAAAAATATATTTCAAGCTTTCCTCACTGCTTCACTTGTGGAGTTGTGTTAATCACTACCTGCTTTGACAGTGTCATAATGATGATTGTAATTTAAAAAAGGGCAGCTATAACTGAAGCTTCAGTGCCTCTGTCACGAGCTGTAATCAGATGTTTCCGTTCCAAAATTACCCTTTTGAACAATGGCACAAGCCACAAAGTCAAGACACTTACTGGTAAATTGGCACAGTTGAAACTGTTAGAATGTTAGCCAAGCTTCAAAGACAATCTTAAATCTATTCAAACAACACTTAAGCTCAATTTAAATTTGAATTCTCAGCTTGGCTTATTTTATTGTAGAGATAATCTGCTTCCCTTGGTGGTAGATGTCTAGAACTTGTGTTGGCTTGTTTGCTTCTGTACCAGCTACATTATAACCATGATATTGCACATTCCCCTCTGTGTTGCAACCTTCAGCTTCAGACCCAATGGCTGCCACCAGAACACAGGAATGAAACCTCCCCAGAGGAGGTTTGCAAACCTCTCTCTTGCTCCCATGACACGCACTGACATATTATCTGGGGCCATGTAAAAAAAAAACAGCCCAAGTCAAGAGTAAGAATAAGGAAATCCTATTCTCAAAGTCTTTCTAGACCTATGGTGCCCCCTTTATCTGCTGTTTTCTTCTGAAAAACAGTGCCAGGCCAGTGTCACTAACCATCTCAGAGCAGTACACTACGGTCAGTATATGTCCCTCTGAAGGGGTAGTGCATTTCTTTTGGGTGGCACACAAAGGGAAGGGTGTGTTCAAAAAGAGCCAGTAAGCAAAGTTCTTAAGAGCGCTCAAAGGATGGGCCCACGGTGCTCTCCAAGGACAGTTGGGAAGAGTGCCGGATCAACGGTGCCATCGTGGGGTCCACCATGGACGAGGTGGGGAAAAGCTTGTACCAGCCAATCACCATGCTCGTCAAATCCAGCTCCTCCAATAAGATGCGGGCGACACCCATGAAACATTTACGATCCATGCGTCCGTAGTTTCCCCAAACAATCACCTGTTGGAGAAATAAAATGGGAATGTCAGTGAGACAAACAGAGATGCTATTTACTGCAGGACAAAATAATCAATGACCATAATTGATTTCCTCTGGGACTCAGTAGACAAATCACCTCTACTGATTTCTCTCAATCTTTGGAATGAAAGATTGTTTCCCTGCCTCGGCATCCATTACAAATATGGTTCCTCCTCAACCTCAGGTTTCCAGAGGACATTTTGCAGAGGGGCTGGGTTCTGTTTAAGCCTTTAATGCTTGTTATGACAGAAAGGAGTAAATGTTCTCCTCTGAAAATGTTATTTCAGATGAATGTTCAACATCCCCTTTCCTCTCTAATACCAGAAAACCAAGCAGTTTATCCCTGTGTTCCCATGCCAAGTCTCCTAGAGGCAGAAATGTGTCTGAACAGAATGATAAGGAGGGAGGTGCAAAGATCTAATTATGCAGTGATAGGACACCAAATCATTGCTGGGATTATTCACAAGCTGTCGAGTAAACAGTGACTGTTTTGAAAGGCTATTAACCTCTCTGTTCTGTTCTAACTGCTAGGGCATGACTTTAGTTAGCCATATCCATGCAGAGCCCTTTTGTGGCTTCAATAGAGAAACTAAACTTGGGATATATAGAGCCTGGCTCAAATGGATAAGGCTATCAAAATATGAAAATAGGGCAGTCACTATACTTTATTCTTTCTTTGGCACAGTCACTAATGTATGTCGGTGGAGTAAACTCAGCATGCCATCAGTCCTTCCATTGTGCTTGTTCTCATAGCCGAGTGGGCCAGCCTGATCCCATACTAATAGAAACCGATTTTGTGTGTCTGTACGGCCACAGGTGTGTGTGTGAGAAGTAAACAGGAAGAAGGTGTGAGAGGGAGCAGGGAGGAAAGAATGAGTGGAAAAAAATCTCCTGTGGACTTGTATATCAGGCTTCCTGGAGCAATCGTACAAATGAGCACTTTCCATCATCTGATTGCACCTTTGGGGCAAGGAATTTGTTCCACTGGTAATGGTAGATGGTAGATGACTCTACACTTATAGATATACTTTACATGATGTTGTCTTTACATCTTCATAGGCTAGTCTACATAATTAGAAAACAACACTAGTTAACATTAGCCCGGTGTCCTGCATTTGAGGTTTTCATCAACAGGAGTAAATATTCAGAGATATCTTTGATTGCCGCAGTCACTGCCGTTGTAATTATCGTAGAGACCGCCAGGGCCATGTTCATTGGGCACCAAGCGGAAGAAAACAGATGGAAAAGGGGAAGGACTACCTGGACCTGGATGCTCATGATCATTTTCTGTTTCAAAACATTTTTAAACGTTTTCAAATGCGTGCCCTTATGAACATGAAACTGATGAACATCTACGTATATGGAGTGAATGGTGACTAAAGTCTGTTTTTACTTACCTGAACGACTTTCGCCTGTGGACTCTCCGAGAACACCAGCACTTGGTTATACAGAGGGTCCAGGGATTTCCTAACCGACTTTGTCTTCTTTTTTGCAACACAGATCCCCTTTTCAAGTAGGTACACTTTAATGTAAGCCGCTGGCAACAAGAGAAGACAGGTATTATTGCATTGTGTGTCTCTAGGGAAGGCATAATACCTCAAAGCAATCAGATCACACAGATACGCTTTTCATCCCCCATTTCAGATTACAAGATTAAAGATTAGACTTTGACATCTTGAAATCTACCATGAGGAACAAGGTTTACAGTGTCTCAAAAATTGTTTTGTTTCTTCCCCCACTGTAGCAATATATGGTTTGTTTTGAGTACTGATTGGATATCATCTCCCAGAGTACTAAAGGGATTAGATGATGGTTGCAGCTCCTTGCTCACCTGGAGGTCCTTTGGATCCAGGTTTCTGTGTGAGTCCTCTGGCCTGCACAATCTCCACCTCCAAACCACCATTTCGCTCCAGCAGGCCTATTTCAACATCACCTGGATAATTATAAACATATCTATGACTATAGTCACTCACACTCACAAACTTTACTACTATTGAATGTTGGCTGTATGGTTCATACACATTACATCATTTTAATGCATTTCCTAACTCATGAAACCACAGAAATCTTTTTACTTTAAGACAAACAATATATATTTTGAGCATGTGGTGAGGTGTGGCCCCTTCTGTCCATTACTGCACAATATATCTGTCCAGTTAAATAAAGGTTGAATAAATCAATCAAATCAAATCAAATTTAAGGGACCTCTTTTGGCTCCAGAGCTATCTCAAGCACAGCGTTTAGTAACTCTCACCCAATGATGTTGTGGCTAATGTCTGTCGCCCAACAAACTGTGCAGGGCCCATCCCATCTAGGAAGTCACTGAATTGGGCGTCAGAGGCAAGGCACATCCCACTGTAATTTAGACTGGCAAAAAGGAGAAAGAAAAATAAATGGGAGAAACTGTTAGCTTTGCTTCTCTAAAGAGCAATCCTAGTTAGGCTTTATTTAATAACGCTTGGTTTTACAGCTCTCTGCCAGGTAGTTATGTAGGAATTACATAGTTAAAGCAGTAATTACCTAATAATTGTATAGGAATTACATTTTGGTTTCTTTGAGATTCAGTGAAACAACTTTTGTTGAATTCTTAGTTAATACTTTGTAAATAAAAGATAAGTATGAGTAACCACCAGTGTTACCCTTTATTTTACAAATTGTTACCATTTATTTTACAGTACTGTTTCAGTAAGAATTTGCTTGGTGTTTATTAAAGACCTCTTAAGGATCAGACCTTTTTTTCAATTTTTGCCTAATGACATACCCAAATCTAACTGCCTGTAGCTCAGGACCTGAAGCAAGGATATGCATATTCTTACCACCATTTGAAAATAACCACTTTGAAGTTTGTGGAATTGTGAAATTAATGTAGGAGAGTATAACACATTAGTAAAAGATAATACAAAAAATATCTCTGGGACCCACAGGATGACAAATAAGAGCAAGATTACTGAATGTAAGTACATTATTTACCTTCAGAGGTGAATGTATGAAACCAGTTGCCGTGATAACAGTTTTTTGTTGTTGTGTACTCTCCTCAAACAATAGCATGTTATGTTTTACTGTAATAGCTACTGTAAATTGGACAGTGCAGTTAGCTTAACAATAATTGAAGCTTCCTGCCCATATAAGACATGTCTATGTCCTGGGAAATGTTCTTGTTACTTACAAGGTCATGCTAATCACATTAGCGCACAATAGCTCAACCGTCCTGGTGGAGGGACATCGATCCCGTAGAGGTTAAGACATCTACTTTGTGCATGACACAAGTCATTTTTCCAACAATTGTTTACAGACAGATTATTTCACTAAAATTCACTGTATCACAATTCCAGTGGGTCAGAAGTTTACACACACTAAGTTGACTGTGCCTTTAAACAGCTTGGAAAATTCCAGAAATTATGTCATGGCTTTTAGAAGCTTCTGATAGGCTAATTGACATAATTTGAGTCAATCGGAGGTGTACCTGTGGATGTATTTCAAGGCCTACCTTCAAACTCAGTGCCTCTTTGCTTGACATCATGGGAAAATCAAAAGAAATGAGCCAAGCCCTCTGAAAAAAATTCTACACCTCCACAAGTCTGGTTCATCTTTGGGAGCAATTTCCAAACGCCTGACGGTACCACGTTCATCTGTACAAACAATAGTACGCAAGTATAAACACCATGGGACCACGCAGCCATCATACCGCTCAGGAAGGAGACGCGTTCTGTCTCCTAGAGATTAATGTACTCTGGTGCGAAAAGTGCAAAACAATCCCAGAACAACAGCAAAGGACCTTGTGAAGATGCTGGAGGAAACGGGTATAAAAGTATCTATTTCCACAGTAAAACGAGATCTATATCGACATAACCTGAAAGGCCGCTCAGCAAGGAAGAAGCCACTGCTCGAAAACTGACATAAAAAAGCCAGACTACGGTTTGCGATTGCACATGAGGACAAAGATTGTAATTTTTGGAGAAATGGCCTCTCGTCTGACGAAACAAAAATAGAACTGTTTGGCCATAATGACCATCGTTATGTTTGGAGGAAAAAGGGGGAGGCTTGCAAGCGAAAGAACACCATCCCAACCGTGAAGCACGGGGGTGGCAGCATCATGCTGTGGGGGTGCTTTGCTGCAGGAGGGAATGGTGCACTTCACAAAATAGATGGCATCATGAGGGAGAAAATGATGTGGATATATTGAAGCAACATCTCAAGACATCAGTCAGGAAGTTAAAGCTTGGGCGCAAATGGGTCTTCCAAATGGACAATGACCCCAAGCATACTTTCAAAGCTGTGGCAAAATGGCTAAAGGACAACAAAGTCAAGGTATTGGAGTGGCCATCACAAAGCCCTGATCTCAATCCCATAGAAAATTTGTGGGCAGAACTGAAAAAGCGTGTGTGAGCAAGGAGGGCTACAAACCTGACTCAGCTACACCAGCTCTCTCAGGAGGAATGGGCCAAAATACACCCAACTTATTGTGGAAAGGTTGTGGAAATATACCTGAAACGTTTGACTCAAGTTAAACAATTTAAAAGCAATGCTACCAAATACTAATTGAGTGTATGTAAACTTCTGACCCACTGGGAATGTGATGAAAGAAATAAAAGCTGAAATAAATCATTCTCTGTACTATTATTCTGACATTTCACATTCTTAAAATAAAGTGGTGATCCTAACTGACCTAAGACAGGGAATGTTTACTAAGATTAAATGTCAGGAATTGTGAAAAACTGAGTTTAAATGTATTTGGCTAAGGTGTATGTAAACTTCCGACTTCAACTGTAAAATGTCTGTTAAAAAGCATATGATAATTAGCTTTGAATAAAATGACTATATTTTTCCTCCTTCACCCCCCCCCCCCCTCACTCAACCACAGCGATTGGAGAGGCACCTGAGCTCTTGTATTCAGCTCATCCCCTTTTCCTTTGTATTTTATTCCGTCAGAGAGAAAATGCTGCCAAAAATCACACATCAAGTAATTCCCTTAATTCTGCCTCCAGGCTGGTGGTTTAGCTGCTCCTCAGTGCTGGCCTGCCGCCAGAGGACCACTCTGTGCTGCTTCCTGCCATAGACAGGCCGCCCAAACTCCAGCCTCATTGTCAGACACCATTAAGCCAAAGCTGCCGCTATTATATAAGAGCACTGAGTTCCACTGCACCAATACAGTGGCAGTTCTCTATCGAATGTTTAATTGACATGAACCCACAGGGGTTTGCCTTGAATATTGGAGGGGGTAAGGCTGATGTTGTGTTGAAGGGAGGTGTATGAGGAGGGCATTTGTTATCGCTTTACTAGGGGTGGCCATTGCTATGTTTAGATGTTGTCATTGAATAACTCAGCCCATTACAGGACATGGCAACTAACATACTGTAATAAAGTGTAATGCAGTGTGTGTTGTTGTGGCTCCCAGGTCAGTGTTACAGACTGCTGACATTGTGACTGCATATACAATTATTGTTCTAGGTTCACAAGTGCATTTGATTTTACTGTGGTATTTACATTTCACTATATGTACACCTTTGCAGCTTTGAAATCTATTAAAACATGTACCATCCCAAACATTGGTACCCAGTTTGTTTTTGTTGAAGTACCAGAAATGTGATGAATTGTTACCACTTAAACCTGTTTAGGCCAGGGGTGCCGCTAGCGGCACTCCTCCCACATTCCATTGAAAAGGCAGAGCGGCAAATTCAAAAAAAAGATTTGAAATATTTAACTTTCACACATTAACAAGTCCAATACAGCATTTGAAAGATAAACATCTTGTCAATCCATCCAACATGTCCGATTTTTTTAATGTTTTACAGAGAAAACACCACATATATTTATGTTAGGTCACCACCAAATAAAAAAAGACAGACAGACATTTTTCACAGCACAAGTAGGCTGCAGGTAGCATGCACAAGCCAACCTAACTAACCTAGAACCAACCTAAATAACCTAGAAAAAACTACCTCAGATGACAGTCCTATAACATGTTAAACAATAAATCTATGTTTTGTTCAAAAAAATTGCATATTTTAGCTATAAATCAGTTTTACATTACTGCTACCATCATAGCTACAGTCAGAAATCGCACGGGAGTAGCCAGAGTAAATACAGACACCAACTACCTAATTACACATCATAAAACATTTCAGACAAATATATGGTGGATAGCTAATGAAAGACAAATATCTTGTGAATACAGACAATATTTCCGATTGTTGAAGTGTTTTACAGCGAAAACACCACATATATTTATGTTAGTTCACCACCAAATACAAAAGACAGACAGACATTTTTCACAGCAACGGTAGCATGCAAGTAGCTAACCTAACTAACTTAGAACCAACCTAGAACCAACCTAAATAACCTAGAAAAAACTCCCTCAGATGACAGTCCTATAACATGTTACACAATAAATCTATGTTTTGTTCGAAAAATTTGCATATTTTAGCTATAAATCAGTTTTACATTACTGCTACCATCATAGCCACCATCACAGCTACAGTCAGAAATCGCACGGCAGTAGCCAGAGAAAATACAGACACCAACGTCAACTACTAATTACACATCATAAAACATTTCAGAACAATATATGGTGGATAGCTAATGAAAGAATAAGATCTTGTGAACAGAGCCAATATTTCCGATTTTTGAAGTGTTTTACAGCGAAAACACAATATATCGTTATATTAGCTTACTACAATAGCTAACACACAGCAGCATTGATTCTAGTCAAACGGTAGCATAGCACAGTTCGACAGATACAGTGGGGAGAACAAGTATTTGATACACTGCCGATTTTGCAGGTTTTCCTACTTATAAAGCATGTAAAGGTCTGTAATTTTTATCATAGGTACACTTCAAATGTGAGAGACGGAATCTAAAACAAAAATTCAGAAAATCACATTGTATGATTTTTAAGTAATTAATTTGCATTTTATTGCATGACATAAGTATTTGATCACCTACCAACCAGTAAGAATTCCGGCTCTCACAGACCTGTTCGTTTTTCTTTAAGAAGCCCTCCTGTTCTCCACTCATTACCTGTATTAACTGTACCTGTTTGAACTCGTTACCTGTATAAAAAGACACCTGTCCACACACTCAATCAAACAGACTCCAACCTCTCCACAATGGCCAAGACCAGAGAGCTGTGTAAGGACATCAGGGATAAAATTGTAGACCTGCACAAGGCTGGGATGGGCTACAAGACAATAGGCAATCAGCTTGGTGAGAAGGCAACAACTGTTGGCGCAATTATTAGAAAATGGAAGAAGTTCAAGATGACGGTCAATCACCCTCGGTCTGGGGCTCCATGCAAGATCTCACTCGTGGGACATCAATGATCATGAGAAGGTGGAGGGATCAGCCCAGAACTACACGGCAGGACCTGGTCAATGACCTGAAGAGAGCTGGGACCACAGTCTCAAAGAAAACCATTAGTACACACTACGCCGTCATGGATTAAAATCCTGCAGCGCACGCAATGTCCCCCTGATCAAGCCAGCGCATGTCCAGGCCCGTCTGAAGTTTGCCAATGACCATCTGGATGATCCAGAGGAGGAATGGGAGAAGGTCACGTGGTCTGATGAGACAAAATAGAGCTTTTTTGGTCTAAACTCCACTCGCCGTGTTTGGAGGAAGAAGAAGGATGAGTACAACCCAAGAACACCATCCCAACCGTGAAGCATGGCGGTGGAAACATCATCTCTTTGGGGATGCTTTTTCTGCAAAGGGGACAGGACGACTGCACCGTATTGAGGGGAGGATGGATGGGGCCATGTATCGCGAGATCTTGGCCAACAACCTCCTTCCCTCAGTAAGAGCATTGAAGATGGGTCGTGGCTGGGTCTTCCAGCATGACAACGACCCGAAACACAACAGCCAGGGCAACTAAGGAGTGGCTCCGTAAGAATCATCTCAAGGTCCTGGAGTGGCCTAGCCAGTCTCCAGACCTGAACCAATAGAAATCTTTGGAGGAGCTGAAAGTCCGTATTGCCCAGCGACAGCCCGAAACCTGAAGGACCTGGAGAAAGTCTGTATGGAGGAGTGGGCCAAAATCCCTGCTGCAGTGTGTGCAAACCTGGTCAAGACAGGAAACGTATGATCTCTGTAATTGCAAACAAAGGTTTCTGTACCAAATATTAAGTTCTGCTTTTCTGATGTATCAAATACTTATGTCATGCAATAAAATGCAAATTAATTACTTAAAAATCATACAATGTGATTTTCTGGATTTTTGTTTTTAGATTCCGTCTCTCAAGAGTTGAAGTGTACCTATGGTAAAATTACAGACCTCGACATGCTTTGTAAGTAGGAAAACCTGCAAAATCGGCAGTGTATCAAATACTTGTTCTCCCCACTGTATATATGAAAAAGCATCCCAATTGGTCCTTATCTTTTGTGGATCTTCCATCAGAATGTTCTCCAAGGGGTCCTTTGTTCAGAACGACTTTATTTGGATCCATAACGAACGATTTCCCTCAGAATTAGCAAGCACACTGGCCGTGCGTTGCTAGCCTCTCGTTCTTGAACCAATTCTTGCGACGCATCACGTCTAAAGTCCAGAATAAATTTCAATAATATAATTAACTATATTGAAAAAACATACTTTAGGATGATATTGTGACATGTATCAAAGAAAATCGAAGCCAGAGATCATATTCACCTTTAAAAATGGTTCTTCCATGAGCCGAGTACAGTTCCTACTTCGCGCCCAGGAAATAAAAGAAAGTGCGCACGTCTCAGTCAAGAGGTTGTGTTCAGTCCCTGATCGAGATAATCAACTGATTTCAGCTCTCACTTCTGCTGACACCCAGGCGAAGGCGTATGACGTGTTTCTACAGTCATAAGTGACATGCCCTTTTATAGACAAGCTCCTGAAGAAGAGAGTTCGCTTTTGGAAATCTCACTTCCGGTTAGGAAATGGTCTGTAAAAGGAGTTCTGTTTCACTTAGAGAAATATTCAAACGTTTTTAGAAACTAGAGACTGTTTTCTATCCAATAGTAATAATAATATGCATATTGTACGAGCAAGAATTGAGTACGAGGCCGTTTAAAAATCATACGATTTTCCCCAAAAGTGAAAATAGCACCCCTGGTCCCCAACAGGTTAACTTGTTATGGCTGCAGGGGGCGTATTGAAAAACTGGAAAAATATGTGCAAATTTTCAACGGGCCTCTTAATCAATTTTTGCTCTTACAAATATGCATATTATTTATTACTATTGGATAGAAAACAGTCTCTAGTTTCTAAAACCGTTTTAATTATTTCTCTAAGTGGAACAGAACTATTTTTACAGCCCATTTCCTATCGGAAGTGAGATTTCCAAATCGATGTCGCCTCTTCAAGCCCTTGTCTATAAAAGGGCATGTCACTTAGGACTGTAGAAACACGTCATACGCCTTCCTCTGGGTGTCATGCGGAAGTGAGAGAGAAATCACTTGATTATCTCGTCCTGGGATTGAACACAACTCTTGGAGTGAGTGTTGCGCAGTTTATTTTTCTTTCTGGGCACAAAGTAGCCGCTGGACTCGGCTCCTGGAAAACACTCTGTAAAGGTGAATATGATCTCTGGCTTCGATTTTATTTGATACATGTCACAATATCATCCTAAAGTATGTTATTTCAATATAGTTTAATTATATTATTGAAATGTATTCTGGACTTTAGACGTGATGCGACGCAATAATTTTTTCAAGATGGAGAGGTTAGCGTCGCACTGCCAGTGTGCTTGCTAATTCAAGAGGGAAATTGTTCGTTCTGGATCGAAATAAAGACATTTCTGAACAAAGGACCCATTGGAGAACATTCTGATGGAAGATCAACAAAGATAAGGACCCAATTTGGGATGCTTTTTCATATATCTGTCGAACTGTGCTATGCTACCGTTTGCCTTGAGTCAATGCTGTTGTGATGTTAGCTATTGTAGTAAGCTAATATGACGATATATTGTGTTTTCGCTGTAAAACACTTCAAAAATCGGAAATATTGGCTCTATTCACAAGATCTTTCTCTTTCATTAGCTATCCACCATATATTTCTCTGAAATGTTTTATGATGTGTAATTAGTAGTTGACGTTGGTGTCCCTATTTTCTCTGGCTACTCCCGTGCGATTTCTGACTGTAGCTATGATGGTAGCAGTAATGTAAAACTGATTTATAGCTAAAATATGCAAATTTTTTGAACAAAACATAGATTTATTGTGTAACATGTTATAGGACTGTCATCTGAGGTAGTTTTTTCTAGGTTATTTAGGTTGGTTCTAGGTTAGTTAGGTTGGCTTGTGCATGCTACTTGCATCCTACTTGTGCTGTGAAAAATGTCTGTCCTCCTTTTTTATTTGGTGGTGAGCTAACATAAATATATGTGGTGTTTTCTCTGTAAAACATTTAAAAAATCGGACATGTTGGCTGGATTGACAAGATGTTTATCTTTCAAATGCTGTATTGGACTTGTTAATGTGTGAAAGTTAAATATTTAAAAAAAAAATAGATTTTGAATTTCGCGCCCTGCACTTGAGCTGGATGTTGTCATAGGTGTACCGGCGTCGGGCTGACGTCGGGCTGCAGCCATAACAGGTTAATGGCGTCAGACCGAGGCTCTGCATCTGTCCTCGTGCTACTAGACCTTAGTGCTGCCTTTGATACCATCGATCACCACATTCTTTTGGAGAGACTGGAAACCCAAATTGGTCTACACAGACAAGTTCTGGCCTGGTTTAGATCTTATCTGTCGGAAAGATATCAGTTTGTCTCTGTGAATGGTTTGTCCTCTGACAAATCAACTGTACATTTCGGTGTTCCTCAAGGTTCCAATTTATGACCACTATTGTTTTCACTATATATTTTACCTCTTGGGGATGTCATTCGAAAACATAATGTTAACTTTCACTGCTATGCGGATGACACACAGCTGTACATTTCAATGAAACATGGTGAAGCCCCCAAATTGCCCTCGCTAGAAGCCTGTGTTTCAGACATAAGGAAGTGGATGGCTGAAAACCTTCTACTTTTAAACCCGGACAAAACAGAGATGCTTGTTCTAGGTCCAAAGAAACAAAGAGATCTTCTGTTAAATCTGACAATTAATCTTGATGGTTGGAAAGTCGTCTCAAATAAAACTGTGAAGAACCTCGGCGTTACTCTGGACCCTGATCTCTCTTTTGACGAACATATCAAGACTGTTTCAAGGACAGCTTTTTTCCATCTACGTAACATTGCAAAAATCAGAAACTTTCTGTCCAAAAATGATGCAGAAAAATTAATCCATGCTTTTGTTACTTCTAGGTTAGACTACTGCAATGCTCTACTTTCCGGCTACCCGGATAAAGCACCAAATAAACTTCAGTTAGTGCTAAATACGGCTGCTAGAATCCTGACTAGAACCAAGAAATTTGATCATATTACTCCAGTGCTAGCTTCCCTACACTGTCTTCCTGTTAAAGGCAAGGGCTGATTTCAAGGTTTTACTGTTAACCTATAAAGCGTTACATGGGCTTGCTCCTACCTATCTTTCCGAGTTGGTCCTGCCGTACATACCTACACGTACGCTACGGTCACAAGACGCAGGCCTCCTAATTGTCCCTAGAATTTCTAAGCAAACAGCTGGAGGCAGGGCTTTCTCCTATAGATCTCCATTTTTATGGAATGGTCTGCCTACCCATGTGAGAGACGCAGACTCGGTCTCAACCTTTAAGTCTTTACTGAAGACTTATCTCTTCAGTAAATATGATTGAGTGTAGTCTGGCCTAGGAGTGTGAAGGTGAACGGAAAGGCTCTGGAGCAATGAACCGCCCTTGCTGTCTCTGCCTGGCCGGTTCCCCTCTCTCCACTGGGATTCTCTACCTCTAACCCTATTACAGGGGCTGAGTCACTGGCTTACTGGTGCTCTTTCATGCCGTCCCTAGGAGGGGTGCGTCACTTGAGTGGGTTGAGTTACTGACATGATCTTCCTGTCTGGGTTGGCGCCCAAGGGGGGGTTGGTTTGTGCTGTGGTGGAGATCTTTGTGGGCTATACTCGGCCTTGTCTCAGGATTGTAAGTTGGTGGTTGAAGATATCCCTCTAGTGGTGCGGGGGCTGTGCTTTGGCAAAGTGGGTGGGGTTATATCCTTCCTGTTTGGCCCTGTCCAGGGGTATCATCGGATGGGGCCACAGTGTCTCCTGACCCCTCCTGTCTCAGCCTCCAGTATTTATGCTGCAGTAGTTTATGTGTCGGGGGGCTGGGTTAGTTGGTTATATCTGGAGTACTTCTCCTGTCTTATCCGGTGTCCTGTGTGAATTTAAGTATGCTCTCTCTAATTCTCTCCTTCTCTCTTTCTTTCTCTCTCTCGGAGGACCTGAGCCCTAGGACCATGCGTCAGGACTACCGGCATGATGACTCCTTGCTGTCCCCAGTCCACCTGGCCTTGCTGCTGTCCATTTCAACTGTTCTGCCTGCGGCTATGGAACCCTGACCTGTCCACCGGACGTGCTACCTGTCCCAGACCTGCTGTTTCAACTCTCTAGAGACCGCAGGAGCGGTAGAGATACTCTTAATGATCGGCTATGAAAAGCCAACTGACATTTACTCCTGATTATTATTTGAACATGCTGGTCATATGAACATTTAACATCTTGGCCATGTTCTGTTATAATCTCACCCGCACAGCCAGAAGAGGACTGGCCACCCCTCATAGCCTGGTTCCTCTCTAGGTTTTCCTAGGTTTTGGCCTTTCTAGGGAGTTTTTCCTAGCCACCGTGCTTCTACACCTGCATTGCTAGCTGTTTGGGTTTTAGGCTGGGTTCTTGTACAGCACTTCGAGATATTAGCTAAGTGTACGAAGGGCTATATAAAATAAACTTGATTTGATTTGATTCCAATGGCACTTGTGTTAGCTAATCCAAGTTTAGCATTTTAAAAGGCAAATTGATCATTAGAAAGCCCTTTTGCAATTATATTAGCACAGCTGAAAACTGTTGTTCTGGCCTTCTTAAGACTAGTTGAGTATCTGGAGCATGGGATAGATAAAGGCTCAAAATGGCCAGAAACAAAGAACTTTCTTCTGAAACTCATCAGTCTATTCTTGTTCTGAGAAATGAAGGCTATTCCATGTGAGAAATTGCCAAGAAACTGAAGATCTGGTACAACGCTGTGTACTACTCCCTTCACAGAACAGTGCAAACTGGCTCTAACCAGAAATGAAAGAGGGTTGGGAGGCCCCAGTGCAAAACTGAGCAAAAGGACAAGTACATTATAGTGCCTAGTTTGAGAAACAGACGCCTCACAAATCCTCAACTGCCAGCTTCATTAAATAGTACCTGCAAAACACCAGTCTCAACGTCAACAGTGAAGAGGTGACTCTGGGATGCTGCCCTTCTAGGCAGCATTGCAAAGAAAAAGCTATATCTCAGACAGGCCAATATAAATAAAAGATTGAGATGGGCAAAAGAACACAGACACTGGACTTAGGAACTCTGCCTAGAAGGCCAGCATCCTGGAGTCTTCACTGTTTTGAGATATTGCTTGCCTGAGGTAGAGTACCTCATGTTAAGCTGTAGACCACACTATCTACCAAGAGATTTTTCACCAGTGGTGTAAAGTACTTAAGTTTTTTGGGGTATCTGCACATTAATTTACTATTTATATTTTTGGAAACTTTTACTTTACCTTCACTACATTCCTAAAGACAATAATGCACTTTTTACTCCATACATTTTCCCTGACACCCAAAGTACTCGTTACATTTTGACAGGAAAATGGTCCAATTCACACACTTATAAAGAGAACATCCCTGGTCGTCCCTACGGCCTCTGATCTGGCAGACGCACTATACACAAATGCTTCGTTTGTGAATTATGTCTGAGTGTTGGAGTGTGCCCCTGGCTAACCATCAATAATAAAAAGCAAGAAAATTGTGCTGTCTGGTTTGCTTAATATAAGGAACATTTACTTTAGATACTTAAGTACATTTTAGTAATTCCATTTACTTTTGATAATTAAGTATATTTAAAATCATATACTTTTAGACTTTTACTCAAGTAATATTTTACTGGGTGACTTTCTCTTTTACTTGAGTCATTTTCTATTAATTTATTAAAAACTTTTTCTAAAGTATGACAATTGAATAATTTTTCCACCACTGGTTTTCATCTATGTTTTTTGTAGCCGTCTATTTACCACCACAAACTGGGACTAAGACCGCACTCAGCGAGTTGTATAAGGCCATAAACAAACAAGAAAATTCTCATCTAGAAGCGGCGCTCCTAGTGTAGAGTGTTTAACACAAAATCTGGGGAGGGGTCAGCTGAGTTTAAGACTGCATCATCTGCATATAAATGTATAAAAGAGCTTCCTACTGCCTGAGCTATGTAAATTGAGAAGAGCGTGGGCCTAGGATCGAGCCTTGAGGTATGTAGATGTTCTGACATTATACACTGCACTCTTTGAGAGAGGTCAAATCAAATCAAATCACATTTTATTTGTCACATACACATGGTTAGCAGATGTTAATGCGAGTGTAGCGAAATGCTTGTGCTTCTAGTTCCGACAATGCAGTAATAACCAACGAGTAATCTAACCTAACAATTCCACAACTACTACCTTATACACACAAGTGTAGGTGTAGGTGTTAGCAAACCAGGCCAAAGACCCCTCAGAGACACCAATACTCCTTGTTCAACACACAATAATGGAATGGTCTACAGTATCAAAATCTTTGGCCATGTCATTAAAAATAGCAGCAAAACATTGCTTAGAATAAAGGGCAATGGTGACATCATTGAGGACATTTAAGGTTGCAGTGACACATCCATAACCTGAGCAGAAACCAGATTGCATACCAGAGAGAATACTATAGACATAAAAAAATCCAGTCAGTTGATTATTGAAAGGTTTTTCCAACATTTTTGATAAACAGGGCAAAATAGAAATAGGCCTATAACAGTTAGGATCAGCTTGATCTCCCCCTTTAAATAAAGGACGAACAGTGACTGCCTTCCAAGCAATGGGAACCCCCCAGAGAGAAGAGCCAGGTTAAGAAGGTCAGAGATAGGCTTGGCGATTATAGGGGCAGCAACCTTAAAGAGGAAAGGGTCTAAACCATCTGACCCAGATGTTTTTTGGGGGGTCAAGTTTAAGGAGCTCCTTTAGCACCTCGGACTCAGTGACCGCCTGCAGGGAGAAACTTTGTAGCGGAGCAGGGGAAAAAGAGGGAGGAGCATCGGGGTTTGTCACATTAGAAGGGTGGGAGATGAGGAAATGTTGGACAGGCAAGGGGGCATGGCTGAGTAAAATAGGAATCCTGACATAATGAAGTGGTGATTTAAAAGCTTAGCCATGTGCTTCATGTCAGTAACATCAACATCACAACTTTAAGGGACATGGGCAGCTATAAGGAGGAGGGTTTATTCTCCAGGTCTTCTACTGTTTTCCAGAACTTCTTTGGGTTAGACCCCCAGAGAGAGAACTGCTCCTTAAAGTCACTAACTTTGGCCTTCCAGGTAGCCCAAGTGCACTTATTTCTCATTTGCTTGAACGAGAGCCAGTCAGACTGAGTATGCGTGTGCCGAGCATTTCGAGAATTTGCAATTCTTGAGGTGGAGTAACTCTGCAAGAACACGGTCGAACCAAGGGCTGAAGCTGTTTTTAATTCTCATGTTCTTTATGGGGGTGTGTTTGTTAACAATATCACTGAAAATATCCAAAAATAATTTACAGAGGCCAGGTCATGAAGGAAGGCTTGCTCATTTAAAAAACATTGCAAGCGTCTGGGACAAATCAGGACAGGTCGTTTCAGCCATTATGAACACAGGCTGTAAAACAGTGATCACTAAGGTCATTACAGAAAATACCAGACTGATACCTATCAGGATTATTTGTGAGGATAACATCGAGGAGAGTAGCCTTTTCTTGGTGTTTGGAGTCGTACCTTGTGGGATTGGTATTAATCTGAGAAAGATTTAGGGAGTCCCATTGCTTTAGGACTTGGTCAGGTGGTTTAAGCATGTCCCGGTGTAGGTTACCTAGCAGGACAAATTCAGGCATAGTGTAAGGGGCCAGGAGAGAGCTTAGGGCAGGTAGGGTACAGGCCGGTGCTGATGGAGGACAATAACACCCAGCAACATCAACAAAGAGCTTTTTTTAAGTTTAATGCTTAAAACTAACAAATCAAATTGTTTCGGGACAGACTTGAAGAGTCTGAAGGAGACAACTGAGCACTTAAGGTGATCCTTGGTAAAGATTGCCACTCCCCCACCTTTGGAAGATCTGTCTTGCCGAAAAAGGTTATAACCAGAAAGGTTTAACATCAGTATTCAAAACACTCTTTCTTAATAACCACGTCTCAGTAATGATCAACACATCTGGATTGTAGCTGTGAACCCACACTTTCAATTGATCCATTTTAGGTAATAAGCTTCTAGTGTTAACGTGCAGAAAACCCAGGGTTTTACGAGAGCAGAAATTAGTGAAACAGATATCAGAGCACAAATCAGAATTGAAGTTAGCAACAGAAGATGAGGCCAGGGTGTACTTGCACATTTCCAGATATCATCAACAGTAATACAATCAATGCACGGCAGAGGACAGGGAGAGCTCTGCAGTGTTGATTTATGACATTTGAATGTGCATTAGATGGCAACAAGATCATATTATACAGCAATTTCATCAGGTAACATGAATACAAAGCTGGCGAGAGGTGGATAGAAGAGGCCAAGAGTCCGTGTAACCAATATAGAGTCACCGGCTCTGACGCTCGTCGGATATGGCAGGACTTGCAAACTATAACGGACTACAAAGGGAAATCCAGCCATGAGCTGCCCAGTGACGCGAGCCTACCAGATGGGCTAAATGCCTTTTTTGCTCACTTCGAGGCAAGCAACACTGAAGCATGCATGAGAGCACCAGCTGTTGTGATCACACACGACTGTGTGATCACGCTCTCTGTAGCTGATGTGAGCAAGAACATTCACAACAACGCAGGACCAGAGGGATTACCAGCACGTGTACTCAGAGCATGCGTGGACCAATTGGCAAGTGTCTTCACTGACATTTTCAACCTCTCCCTGACCGAGTCTGTAATACCTACATGTTTCAAGCAGACCACCATATTCCCTGTGCCCAAGGAAGTGAAGGTAACCTGTCTAAATGACTACCGCCCCGTAGCACTCACGTCGGTAGCCATGAAGTACTTTGAAAGGCTGGGCTTGCCTCACATCAACACCATCATCCCAGAAACCCTAGACCCACTACAATTCGCAAACCGCGCCAACAGTTCCACAGATGATGCAATCTCAATCGCACTCCACACTGCCCTTTCCCAGATGCTGGACTTCCTGGAGGGCCGCCCCCAGGTGGTAAGGGTAGGCAACAACACATATGCCATGCTTATCCTCAACACGGGGGCCTCTCAGGGTGCGTGCTTAGTCCCCTCCTGTACTCCCTGTTCACCCACGACTGCATGGCCAAGCACGACTCCAAAACCATCATTAAGTTTGCAGACGACACAACGGTGGTAGGCCTGATCATCGACAACGACGAGACAGCCTCGTTGTCAGAGACCTGGCAGTGTGGTGCCAGGTTAACAACCTCCGATGAGACAGCCTCGGAGGTCAGAGACCTGGCAGTGTGGTGCCAGGATAACAACCTCCCTTAACGTGAGCAAGACAAAGATGATGATCATGAACTACAGGAAAAGGAAGACCAAACACGCCCCCATTCACATCAACGGTGCTGTAGTAGAGCAGGCCGAGAGTTTCAAGTTCCTTGGTGTCCACATCACCAACAAACTATCATGGTCCAAACACATCAAGAAGGTCATGAAGAGGGCACAACAAAACCATCACAAATTTTTACAGATGCACAATTGAAAGCATCCTGTTGGGCTGTATCACCGCCTGGTACGGGAAATGCACCGCCCACAACCGCAAGGCTCTCCAGAGGGTAGTGCAGTCTGCCCAACGCATTACCGGAGGCAAGCTAGGACACCTACAGCACCCGATGTCACAGGTAGGCCAAAAAGATCATCAAGGACATTAACCACCCGAGCCACTGCCTGTTCACCCGCTATCATCCAGAAGGCGAGGTCAGTACAGGTGCATCAAAGCTGGGACCGAGAAACTGAAAAACAGCTTTTATCTCAAGGCCAACAGACTGTTAAACTTCCATCACTAGCACATTAAAGGCTGATGCCTATAGGCATATACTAGGAATTACTGGCCACTTTAAGGAATTGGAACAGTAGTCACTTTAATAATGTTTATATATCTGGCATGACACATCTCATATGTATATACTGTATTCTATACTATTCTACGGTATCTTAGTCACTTAATAATGTTTACATATCTTGCATTGCTCATCTCAAATGTGTATACTTTATTCTATACTATTCTACGGTATCTTTGTAACTTAATGTTTACATATCTGGCAATACTCATCTCATGTGCATATACTGTTTTCTATACTATTCTATGGTATCTCATTCACCTAATAATTTTTACATAACTTGCATTACTCATCTCATATGTATATACTGTTTTCTATACCATTCTACTGTATCTTAGTCCGTTCTGCTCTGACATCGCTCATCCATATGTATATAGTCTTAATTCATTCCTACTTAGATTTGTGTGTATTGGGTATATGTTGTGTAATTTGTTAGATATTACTTGTTAGATATTACTGCACTGTNTATATAGTCTTAATTCATTCCTACTTAGATTTGTGTGTATTGGGTATATGTTGTGTAATTTGTTAGATATTACTTGTTAGATATTACTGCACTGTCGGCGCTAGAAGCACAAGCATTTCGCTACACCCGCAATAACATCTGCTAATCACGTGTATGTGACCAATAACATTTGATATGATTAGATCAGATTTTTCCACCTCAGGAGACTGAAAAGATTTGGCATGGGTCCCCAGATCCTCAAAAAGTTATACAGCCGCACCATCAAGCGCATCCTGACTGGTTGCATTCACCGCCTGGTATGGCGGTGAGTAAGCATTTCATGGTGGTCTACACTTGTTGCATTCGGCGCATGTGACAAATAAATGTGATTTGATTTGAATTATGGCCTTGATTATGATGAAGCAGCTTGACAGGAGGTTGGTGGCACCTTAATTGGGAAGAACGGACTCGTGGTAATTGCTGGAGCAGAATCAGTGTAGTGGTATCAAATACATCAAACATGGTTTCCATGTGTTTGATGGTATTCCATTTCCTCCGTTCCAGCCATTATTATGAGCCGTCCTCCCCTCAGTAGCCGGCTATATAGCGGCTATACGACTGAGCTGATTAATGATTAATTTCTACTCATTAGCGGGTAATCCAGGACTCACTTTCTATAATTAGGAACGCTGTAGTTACTTATTGTTAGATAATAGGGACATTTTGATGGTACATGTGTCCAATTAATTCAGTACAAACAATTAAAGCCACAATCTGTCATTTCAACTGGCTGACCCTGCCACAATGTTTAGTAAGTAGAGGGATGGGGTGTGGTAATGTAACCACTCTCAAATTGATTGCTATGGGTCACTGAGTATAAATCATAACCTGATAGTACAAAGATGTAATGTGCCTTCAAAAAGAAAGTAAAATGTTCCACATTTTGTTGTGTTACAAATTGGGATTAAAATTGATTACTTTTTTTAAATATATTTTTTTACAATCTATACAAAATACTCTAATGTCAAAGTGGAAGAAAATAAACTATGAATGAAAAATAAAACACTAATATATCTTCATTAGATAAGTTTTCAACCCCCTGAGTCATTACATATTAGAATCACCTTTGGCATTAGAGCTGTAAGTCTTTTGGAGTAAGTGTCTAAGAGCTTTGCACACCTGGATTGTACAATATTTGCCCAATATTGTTTTTTAAACTCTTTAAGCTCTGTCAAGTTGGTTGTTGATCATTGCCCAGACAGCCATTTTCAAGTCTTGCCATAGATGTTCAAGCCGCTTTAAGTCAAAACTGTAACTAGGCCACTCAGGAACATTCAATGTCATCTTAGTAAGCAACTCCAGTCTATATTTGGCCTTGAGTATTAGGTTAAAGTCCTGCTGAAGGTGGATGTCTCCCAGTGTTTGTTGGAAAGCAGACTGAAACAGGTTGTCCTCTAGGATTTTGCCTGTGCTTAACTCTATTCTGTTTATTTTTATGGTTAAAAAAAAAACATAGACCTTGCCGATGATGAGCATATCCATAGCATGATGCAACCACCACTATGTTTGAAAATATGAAAAGTAATATTCATTGATGTGTTGGATTTGACCCAAACATAATGCGTTGTACTCAGTACAAAAAGTCAATTTCTTTGCGACTTTTTTTGCAGGATTACTTTAGTGCCTTGTTGCAAACATATGCATGTTTTGGAATATTTTTTATTTTGTACAGTCTTCCTTCTTTCACTCTGTCTTTGTGGAGTAACTACAATGTTCTTGATCCATCCTCAGTTTTCTCCTATCACAGCCATTAAACTCTGTAACTGTTTTAAAATCACCATTCGGTCTCATGGTGAAATCACTGAGCAGTTTCCTTCCTCTCCGGCAACTGAGTTAGGAACGACGCCTGTATCTTTGTAGTGACTGGGTGTAATGAAACACCTTCCAAAGCGTAATTAATAACTCCACCATGCTCAAAGGGATATTCAGTGTCTGTTTTTTACCCATCTACCAAGAGATGCCCTTCTTTGCGATGCATTGGAAAACCTCCTTGGTCTGTGTGAATTTTTTCAAAAATCTAAATTTCACTTTGACATTGTGGGTTATTGTGTGTAGATCAGTGGCACAAAATCAAAATTGAATACATTTTAAATTCAGGCTGTAGCAAAAAAATGTGGAGAAAAAAAATTAAGGGGTGTGAATACTTTCGGAAGGCACTTTCTGAATATTCAAATGAAAACAAAAGCACTAGAACAAGCAACCCCCCCCCCCCCCCCACCCCACCCCTGTACCAACCTTGTTCATTGAGCTGAACATAGGTGCTGAAGACTCATAATGAATTTCCTCCCTGTGTTAAAGTTATGACCTCGATTCCTCGTTTTTTTCCCCTTCTCTCTGGTTCTTCGCTGATCTATTTTTAAAGCACTTCAGGGACAGTCCAAACCAGCTGCCACACATTTGGACAGGCAGTCTTGGGAGATTTCTCACCCTATCTCATCTATCTTCTGCCATCACTCTCGACTCAGGTTCACTGTTTCTTTATCAAATGTGCTTGAAGAAACACGGCCATTCTGGGTAATGAGCGGGATAACAAAATACAGACTGACCCAATAACTATTTTGCTCTCTGTTGCTATTATGCATTACATCCTGTTCCACTGAAATTAAAGTTTTACTCTTGATAAATGAAAATGATTACCCCTAATGTACCGTATATTCTAATAGGCAATGTATGAACACAAAATATATTATAATTTGACTAACAGGTCTATTTTCATGCATTAATAATGATCCTGTGCCCATTACCTTATTAAAATACACATGCTCAATCATCATGCTTCATTACTTTGCCAGCTGAAATATGCAGAGGTACACTACATGACCAAAATTATGTGGAAACCTGCTCGTCAAACATCTCATTGCAAAATCATGGGCATTAAAATGGAGTTGATCCCCCTTTACTGCTATAACAGCCTCCACTCTTCTGGGAAGGCTTTCCACTAGATGTTGGAACATTGCTGCGGGGACTTGCTTCCATTCAGCCGCAAGAGCATTAGTGAGGTTAGGCACTGATGTTGGGCAATTAGGCCTGGCTCGCAGTCTGCATTCCAATTCATTCCAAAGGTGTTCGATGGAGTTGAGGTCAGGGCTCTGTGCACACCAGTCAAGTTCTTCCACACCGGTCTCGACAAACCATTTCTGTATGGACCTTGCTTTGTGCACAGGGGCATTGTCATGCTGAAACAGGAAAGGTCCTTCCCCAAACTGTTGCCACAAAGTTGGAGGCATAGAATCGTCTAGAATGTCATTGATGCTGTAGCTTTAAGATTTCTCTTCACTGGAACTAAGGAGCCTGAACCATGAAAAACAGCCCCAGACCAGTATTTGTCCTCCACCAAACTTTACAGTCGCACTATTAATTTGTTCTGTGAGCTTGTGTGGCCTACCACTTCACAGCTGAGACATTGTTTCTCCTAGATGTTTCCACTTCACAATAACAGCACTTACAGTTGCCCGGGGCAGCTCTAGCAGGGCAGAAATGACTTTTTGGAAAGGTGGTATCCTATGACGGTGCCACGTTTAAAGTCAATGAGCTCTTCAGTAAGGCCATTCTACTGCCAATGTTTGTCTATGGAGATTGACTGGCTGTGTGCTCGATTTTATACACCTGTCATCAACAGGTGTGGCTGAAATTAACGAATCCACTCATTTGAAGGGGTGTCCACATACTCAATCACATTTTAGACTTCCATGTTTGTTTGTTGTGACAAAAACTAAGTCAACATATTTCAGCGACACTGAAACAAATACTATGGTCAAATCCTGCGATGTGTATCTAATGTTGTACGTCAGGCATGGGTATGTTTTGGGATTATGTACATATTTTTGAGAAAACGAGAGCCAATCTCACGCAACCTATGGTATATAAAATAGCTTTTGAAATTAGATTGGGTGAGTTGACTGAGAATACATTCTCATTTGCAACAACGACCTGGGGAAGGTTACAAAACATAGGCTTAGTTACATACAAGATCTAAGCAAGCAAAAAAACACAACACAATACAAAATAAAAAAATCTTAAAATCTAATCATAGAAATATAAAAAACAAACGCATTATTCCTTAAAAAGGTCCTCACATAGCTGTCTGACTGCATCAGAGGCACCAATTCATGACATTTAAACCATTCCACAAGCAACGTGCAAAATAGATAAAGACAGATTTACCCAACTCTGTCGAGATCGAAGGAACCTCTAGAGTTTACCGTTCCTGAGATCTTGTCTGATAGCTTGTATCTCTATAGGTTACCAGAGAAGTCAGGTAGGGTGGTAGTTTACACAAGAGGGCTTTATAGACAAAAAGAGCTCAATGCATAGATCTGCGAGACTTCGAATAGGGCCAGCCTACTTTCTCATACAGAGTACATTGATGTGTGCTGAACCTACAGCCCGTAATGAAGCATTATGCACTATTATATACAGTGTCCAGTGGCTTCAATACAGTGGCAGCTGCATTTATATAAATTATATTGCCATAGTCTAAAATCGGAATGAATATCGACTGAATTATTTGTTTTCTGCTATTTACCGTAAGGTACAGTCTATTCCTGTAAAAGAAGCCAATTTTTATACTTAACTTTTTAACAACTCATCAACATGTGTTTTGAATGAAAGCCTATTGTCAATCGGGATGCCCAGATATTTATACTTCGTTTAACTTGCATTAAACACTAACTTCAGTTCAACAAAGGCCCTCTGCAGGGCAATAAAGACAGACTGAAAGATTCGAAAGAGCCTGGTCAGCCGTGGGGGCAATAGCATACACAAAAGTATCGTCTGCATACAGGTGAAGGTTGAACGCTTTTACAGATGAACCAATATTGTTCATATAAATCCTGAAAAGAACCAACCAAGACTTTAACCTTGTGGGACACCTTCTGTTATGTCCACAAAACACGATTTAACACCATCAGTAAATACACGGTGTTCTGTCCTATGAATAATTTTCAAACCAGAAACACGCAGCCTGGTTCAGGCCAATTATTGGAAGTCTCTGAATAAGTTATTGAGTGTTGACAGTGTTGAAAGCCTTAGACAGGTCAATAAAAAGGGCCACACAATGTTTCTTCCTATCCAAACAATTAAAAACGTAATTTAGCAGAAGCAGATATGGTGGTGTACATTTAGAATACATCTTATGGTTAAAAAGGATCTAAGTTGAGTATTTACCAAAGATTCTAAAATGTTTGCTAGGGAAAAGGGCTGGTAATTATTTTGGTCACAAGGGTCACCACCTATGTGAAGGGGTATATGTGCTGCCTTCCAGACCGTGGGGATGATACCAGAAGTAATCGTAAGGGTACAAATATGTGTTAAAGATTCTGCAATCAGAGCAGCAGAAAGCTGCAGCAAGAAGGGATCACGTAAATCTGCCTCAGTGGATTGTTTTTACATCAATCTTCAGCAAGGCATATAGCACATGACAAGTAGAAAGTTGTTGAAATGAAAACAAAGATTCACCAGAAGTTGCCTGATCCTCCATCAAGCCAACCGGGGGCTGGGAGAGGGAGGAGCCATCTACTGACTGACCAGGGTCAGCTAAACCAACATTTCTTTCAAATTAAAATTGTACTGAGATAAAATCATGATTAAAAGCATCACTTATTTAATTTTTCCCAGTAATGATGCCAGAGTCTGACAGAATTTGCTTAGGCAGGGAAGGAGGGGAATTCCCACGCTTCATTGCATTTACTGTTTAAATTTTTTGGGACGGATCACTAACAGTCAGAAATAGAACTTAGAAAGTAGCTGGATTCAGCTTTCTAAATTGAGGAAGTACATTTATTTCTCAATTGTCTGAAAAGCTGCCAATCAGCTAACAAGTCTCTTTTTTTGTCTTTGCTCAGGCCTGATTTCTCATCATAATGAGATCTGAAAGTTCTATAGAGAATCATGTATTAGCTATATTTGTTACTCTAAGGTGTTTAAAGGGGGCGTTTGTCTCCCTGAGATATAGAAAGAGATGAGAAAATACCTGCTATAAACAAGTAACCAGAAATTCAAAACTTTTCGGGAATAGTGACACTTAGGGAACATGATGCTACAAGAGTCAATTTCCCATACAGTACCAGTCAAACGTTTGGACACACCTACTCATTCAAGGGTTTTACTTTGTTTTTACTATTTTCTACACTGTAGAATAATAGTGAAGGCATCAAACTATGAAATAACACATATGGAATCATGTATTAACCAAAAAAAGTGTTAAACAAATATATTTTTGATTCTTCAAAGTTTTGCATTGACAGCTTTGCACACTCTTGGCATTCTCTCAACCAGCTTCACCTGGAATGCTTTTCCAACAGTTTTGAAAGAGTTCCCTCTTATGCTGAGCACTTGTTGGCTGCTTTTCCTTCAGTCTGCGGGTCCAACTCATCCCAAACCATCTCAATTGAGTCCTCATCTGAACCGGAGCAGAGGAGGATAGTCTTGTTTGTATTGTATAATGCACTAAGAAATTGCACCCATTTCTTTGCCTTTCAAGCATGAACTTTCAGGGAGAAAACCAAATCAAGGTAATAGCCCATTTTTCCCCCGCCGGTCGGCCCCAAGTCTTTCGACGGCTTGTTTATGTAAAGATGTTATGTATTCTGTTCATGAGATCCAATAAAATATGGTGAACCATCCTCTGTGCCAAAAAAGTAATCCCGACTGTTCAATTCCCTGTAATCCAGCTTCAATGAGGTTGATTTCCCTCCCTGATGCTGTTTCCCCTGTCGGAGTGGCCACAGATGTTACTACAGTGTGCATGCAGTGGTCATCCCTGGTCCTTTGATGATGGCTCACTTTGCAGAGTACAGAGCTGGCTCACGTTTAGTAGTGCCTGGTAGGCGGCTGTCAACAAGGGAAACTTCCATAGAGGAAAGAAATACTGTATTTTCCTCTTACTCGTAATAAAATGAAAGCAAAAAAGGGCACCGATAATGCCACCCTTTTTTCACTTCTTTGATGTAATGTGTGTAAGCATTGTTCTTTTAATAACACCACAGGACTAGGACGCTGTTACACCAGCTACCATCGGTGCTAGTCTGAGCCAGCCAATCCACATGTTTTGTGTGGTATACATCAAAATCACACTGCACCTATCCACATTACATTCCCTATGCTTTTGAAAAAGAACAGCAACATTGGATACACAAAGGCTTAGCAGAGGCCGTTTGCATTCTGACTCTGGATTAGTACTTGTAAGTGCAAATAACTTGTATTGAAATCACACAGTCGGTTCATAACAATTCTTCAGGAATATTTATATTATAATGCCATAAGCCACAAAAATGTTTTATGTTTTCTTAATTTTAGGCATGAAAGAAGAAAATCATCCAGTGACATGACACTTTATGTTCTGCTTGTTTGTATTTTTATTTATTTTCAAATTGTTTTTGGGATGTTTGTAAATCGGAGCAACCATGATGTCACAATGTAGGCCTGAAATCCAGAATCTGTTTTGTGCTGACATTTCACTCCTCTTACCCCGTGTCATTGCCAAATAGTCTGGCCTTTCTGCAATCTCAACGTTCAATATGCAGCTGGATTTTGTGCACGATCCCTGATTGGTTGTTAAACATAACATAAATAATTCCATGACAATCACTGCACCAAATACCCTAGTTTCAGTCTCCTAACTAGTCTTTCACCTCTGAAGACTAGATACTTCTATGCCAACTTTGGTGTTTTATCTCTGAACACTCAAAGCTTGTTTCTCCACCGACTGTTGGTGGGGAAGTATGGGGTATTAACAACGTTCGGTGGAGACTAGAGATCCTGACCGCCAATGTGTCTAGGCTGAGACATGCCATGTACTGTAGATATCACCACATTCACACCTGACCATTGTTACGGCCCCCATCTCCCTTTATGGTCACAGCCCCCCACCTCTCCCTTTAATGCCCCCCACCACCACCATACACTAATTCTGTCATCAATTCAAGGAAAAGTCACGTGTTTACTATTTAAACATTTAAACATGCTTTTTTTTTGGTCAAAAACGAAATTCAGATGATAAAATACAGCATCTTTAATTAAATAAACATTTCAAAAAAATAAGTGTACAAGGAAAGCGAAGAAAAAAATTATCCCAAACCCCCTTCCAAAAAAAGAAGTAATGAAATAACAAATAACTGTCAGCTCATAATGGTGCAATACACATTTATAATAAAAGCAATACACATTTATAATAAAAATGCACAATATTAAGACATTTCTCAAAAAAACAATAAGGAGTAAATAGTAAAAAGGGTAATGTTCTGTGTGTGTGTGTGGTGTATACATATATATATATAAAAAAAAAAAATTATATATACACTGCTCAAAAAAATAAAGGGAACACTTAAACAACACAATGTAACTCCAAGTCAATCACACTTCTGTGAAATCAAACTGTCCACTTAGGAAGAAACACTGATTGACAATAAATTTCACATGCTGTTGTGCAAATGGAATAGACAAAAGGTGGAAATTATAGGCAATTACCAAGACACCCCCAAAAAAGGAGTGATTCTGCAGGTGGTGACCACAGACCACTTCTCAGTTCCTATGCTTCCTGGCTGATTTTTAGGTCACTTTTGAATGCTGGCGGTGCTCTCACTCTAGTGGTAGCATGAGACGGAGTCTACAACCCACACAAGTGGCTCAGGTAGTGCAGTTCATCCAGGATGGCACATCAATGCGAGCTGTGGCAAAAAGGTTTGCTTGTCTGTCAGCGTAGTGTCCAGAGCATGGAGGCGCTACCAGGAGACAGGCCAGTCATCAGGAGACGTGGAGGAGGCCGTAGGAGGGCAACAACTCAGCAGCAGGACCGCTACCTCCGCCTTTGTGCAAGGAGGTGCACTGCCAGAGCCCTGCAAAATGACCTCCAGCAGGCCACAAATGTGCATGTGTCAGCATATGGTCTCACAAGGGGTCTGAGGATCTCATCTCGGTACTAATGGCAGTCAGGCTACCTCTGGCGAGCACATGGAGGGCTGTGCGGCCCCACAAAGAAATGCCACCCCACCACCATGACTGACCCATCACCAAACGGTCATGCTGGAGGATGTTGCAGGCAGCGAAACGTTCTCCACGGCGTCTCCAGACTCTGTCACGTCTGTCACATGTGTCCATGTGCTCAGTGTGAACCTGCTTTCATCTGTGAAGAGCACAGGGCGCCGTGGCGAATTTGCCAATCTTGGTGTTCTCTGGCAAATGCCAAACGTCCTGCACGGTGTTGGGCTGTAAGCACAACCCCCACCTGTGGACGTCGGGCCTCATACCACCCTCATGGAGTCTGTTTATGACCGTTTGAGCAGACACATGCACATTTGTGGCTGCTGGGAGTCATTTTGCAGGGCGCTGGCAGTGCTCCTCCTTGCACAAAGGTGGAGGTAGCGGTCCTGCTGCTGGGTTGTGTCCCTCCTACGGCCTCCTCACGTCTCCTGATGTACTGGCCTGTCTCCTGGTAGCGCCTCCATGCTCTGGACACTACGCTGACAGACACAGCAAACCTTTTTGCCACAGCTCGCATTATGTGCCATCCTGGATGAACTGCACTACCTGAGCCACTTGTGGGTTGTAGACTCCGTCTCATGCTACCACTAGAGTGAGAGCACCGCCAGCATTCAAAAGTGACCCAACACATCCGCCAGGAAGCATAGGAACTGAGAAGTGATCTGTGGTCACCACCTGCAGAATCACTCTTTTTTTGGGGGTGTCTTGGTAATTGCCTATAATTTCCACCTTTTGTCTATTCCATTTGCACAACAGCATGTGAAATTTATTGTCAATCAGTGTTGCTTCCTAAGTGGACAGTTTGATTTCACAGAAGTGTGATTGACTTGGAGTTACATTGTGTTGTTTAAGTGTTCCCTTTATTTTTTTGAGCAGTGTATATWTTAGTTTGGATACACCTATTCATTCAAGGGTTTTCCTTTATTTTTACTATTTTCTAATTGTGTAGATACCAAACTATGAAATAACACATATGGAATCATTTAGTGACCAAAAAAGTGTTTCCAAATTCGCCTACAGTTTCCAAATTTGCCTACAATTTAATTAGGAACTATGTTTTTCATTTTTGAATGTTGGATGCTTGGGAATATTAAAATTGTAATGTGAGTTCCGCAACCTACAAGACAGGTCGGTTGAGGGATGAGTGGTGACGCTCATGAGGAGTGACGCCAGCTGTCGGAAGACAATGCTATTCTCCTCGTTCATTAATGATATGTTTATATTGGAAGATTGCAGAAAGGCCAGTCTGTTTGGCATGACAACGAGTGGCAAAGGGTGAAATGATAGCGGAAACAAATTGGTACCCAGGCTAGGCCTTTCTCGGCCAATTTGGAAACTGTAGAATGATTTCCCAAAGTCATATCTGCTTCTATTCCATTATGCGCTGTAATTTAAATGCATCATAATGGATGCATCATAATACTTTGGGTAAAAACCTCAATGATCAAACTATCGCAGGTGTTGGAGGTATAATGTGTCCACTCCCAAATCAACAACTGCATTTCATAGCCTATAGCTGCTCTGTTTTACCCTCTAATCCTTACTAATAAAGCAAGGTTCAAAATATAGACATCAAACGTGAGCTAGTAGATTAGTCAGCCCACACTGGGGAGAGGGAAGTTTGACACATTGCATTTCCAAGAGAAAGACAGTGCCATGATTCCACAGGATTTATGGGAGTTTTTTCAATGATCCGGAGTTGAGCTTATCAGCGGCATATCCAGACACCAAAAAGCTGAACAGATAAACAGATTTTTGAGGAGGGGGGAATTGCATTGAATCAAATGATTAATTACCAATGATTTACCGCCCGTAGGGGCGGGTGCCACTAGTAACAATATACTTCACTATACTATACTTCACCTCACTTAGCAGATGGTTTTATCTAGAGGGACGTACAGTACAGTAAATGCATACACTTTTAGTATGTTTATGTGATTTGCGCTGGAGTGGACCCACAAGCTTGGCTTTGTTAGCGCCACACGCATACTAACTGATCCACACAGAACCACTGTGAATCAGTGGGCGCCCCAAGTGCTAATGGTGCTAGTTGTGTTTCTGTACTCACTTGCCCTCTGAGCCGTAGCTGTTCATGCTGTCTTCAATGGACTCGTGGCTGGCCTGGCGTACAGTGCGGCTGGGCATCTCTACAGCCAGTCCCGTCTCAGTGCTCCTTTGGATCCCCTTTAGCCTTCTACCCTCAGCATCTACAATTCACACAGGGAATAGACATGTTTGGTAAACAGAGGTAACACTTTACTGGCTAACTCTAGAGGTCCCGTTGATCTCTAGAGAATTAAGTAAATCTGCATTCAGTTTTTTGGCGCCCCGTAAATGGAATGATCTGCGGAGCTCTCTGCACCTTGACACTCTGGTGCATCTAGGGCAGTTCAAGCTATTAATGAAGTACCTCATTGTTAAGGAATGTGTTTGTTTCTTAAAGGTCAACTGCCCCTTAGAACCAATCTCTCTGGTTTTAAACAGCCAATGTGGCATTGACATGAGTCAGAAACATTCATTATAGTGTAAAAATGTACTACAAACGTGTAAATAGGATCATTTTGTTTATACAGTCAGCCTCGTCCAAAACAGATTTTGGTAACTGACTTACCTGAGGGTTTGGTTTGGATTACAATTATGTCATCAATTTATGCTCCCTTTTGCCTATTAATATGTGGTGGCACCGTGTTTTCTGGGAAAAGCCTGGGAGATTTCGATTTGCATGGCCGCAGAGCTCTCCTTAGGAGAACCAATGGAATGGTTGAAATGGAGCAAACCCCGCCCACCCAGCTTGATTTGCAATGCACATATTGATCGGGAAATAGCTACTCTAGTGAAAATGGGATTCCATAAAGTTCAACAATCAGATGGCCAGGATATGGATTACATCCAACGCTAGATACAAGTTCTGCGGGCTGTCAACCGTCAAACTTGAGACTATACGTGGTGTTGTTGGTGATGGTCAGTTGGTTACGCATGTCTTGTGGGGTATGCATGGGTGTCTGAGCTGTGTGCTAGTAGTTTAAAAAGACACCTCGGTACATTCAGCATGTCAACACTTCTTACAAAAACATGTAGCGATGAAGTCAACCTCTCCTCCACTTTGAGCCATGAGAGATTTACATGCACATTATTAATGTTAGCTCTCCGTGTACATTTAAGGGCCAGCCATGCTGCCCTGTTCTGAGCCAATTGTAATTTTCCACGGTGACTCTTTGTGGCACCTGACCACCCACGACTGATGGTGTGACAAAACTAAGGCCTGTAGGACCTGCCTTGTTGATAGTGTTGTAAAAAGGCAGAGCAGCGCTTCATCATGAACAAACTTCTCCCCATCTTAGCTACTGTTGTATCAACATGTTTTGACTATGATAGTTCCAGGGTTACTCCAAGCAGTTTAGTCACCTCAACTTGCTCAATTTTCATATTATTTATTACAAGATTTAGTGTTGAGTCATCTGCATACATAGACACACTGGCTTTCTCAAAGTTAGTGGCGTGTCATTAGTAAAGATTGAAATTAGTTAAGACCTGGATTATGTTGGAGAGGCTTCTATAAAGAACAACCTCTCTTTATCCACAATATAGCAGGGGGTGTAAAGCCTAACACATACGTTTTCCCAGCAGCAGACTATGAACGATAACGTCAAAACCCACACTGAAGTCGAACAAAACAGCTCCCACTATATTTTTATCATAAATTTCTCTCAGCTAATCATCAGTAATTTGTGTAAGTGCTGTGCTTGTTGAATGTCTTTCCCTATAAGCGTGCTGAAAGTCTGTTGTCTGTTGTCTATTTTTAGTTGAATCCTGGAATTTAAACAATAGCTATTGATGACTTCCCAGATGCTATATAGGCCTAAATAGCAATATTGATGATATATGATTGAAAAGGTATGGTTACATTTCATTTGCTCTGTTAAATCTAACCTTTGGAATGACTTCGATAGCAACGGTAAATCTATTAAATGGAGATCTCTCAACAATCAATCTCAGGATTGCACATTGATAATAGTCAGTTATAAATATGAAAGCTAAGCAGTGCTGGGCTTGGTTAAAACCCTGGACGGGAGACCAAGAGGATAGCTATAGACAGATCAACTCTCCAGTAGAAGGTGCAGCCCAGCCTATTGTTTTCTTGCTTATAGTGGATATTATGTTGAAGATCTGTTGTTTCAAAGGTACAAATTCAAGTTATAGAGACAAAGGTAGATGTTTTTTTCTATTTCCAATTCTCAGTAAATACAGCACATATAATCAGATGTTCACAGTAGTAGCCTCGCCTACCTAACATTTCTCATTCTAAGCAAGAGACACTTTTTTATGGAGTGCTCCAACAGGCTTGATAAAAAGTCTTTGACATCGTCAATCTATTATTAAGGACAGGAAAATGTCCCATTTTTACAGCCTGATGGAGCAGACAGAGTGCAATATCAGTTTCAGGTCATCCTAGTCTATACCTCCATGTTAACTTTGTACTGTGCCATTGTCTCACAGCCATGCAGTACAGTCCTGAACACTATAAACACCTTGCCCAAAGATACAGAGAATTGGTCCATAGTCTTCTGTGCAATAATCATACTATTGAGATTTGATCATTTGCTGCGTGTAAAATAACTGTGATATCTGTACATGGCCCAGTCTTTCATAGCAACTCCAGTAGGGGGTGTCAGGGATTAGGTTTTTAATATTGCTCAGATGTGACCCAGAACATTGCTATTTTCATGCTGTTCACTGGGAAATTAAACATAGGCATATTGGGGTTACTCAAAGACTGGTTTCAAATAATTGTGCATTGATACGCATCCTGTCTGCAGGTAACCGAATTCCACTCATTAAGAATGGGAATACAATCATGTTCAGCATTCAAATGCTGAATCTTAGACACATTTTATATACTACCTGTTCATGCTGTCTGAAACCATATCAACCCGAGTGTACTATATAAAAGCAATGAGCAGCATGCTGTCCTAACAACTTCTCTAAAGCTATGTCTGAAAAAGGACATTCCGCCACAAGAATTACGAAAAGGATGTTGTTGCTATGGGAGACCACACCAAAGACATTCTGGAAGTGTGTCCCGTGGCTTTGAAAATGTTTTAACCCTGTTAACATTTTAGAGAAGGATCATTATGTCTTACTTATATTCTCTTAGAGTGTAACACTATTTCACCTTTCCAGCAAGATCCAGCTGAACAATAGTGTTATGCACAGCAGGTAGGACTATAATGGTTCTTGCAAGGTTGAGACAGATGTACAGTACAAATGGAATAAGAATTCATATACCATAGAAAGGGACAATAAACGTTCAATAAACCCTGAACACAGAGACCTGTTCTGTTGCAAATAGTATAATAAATGACTTGCCATTAAAAACAGTGCTGTAACCTGAAGTAAAATACACAGGCTCATTGATTTCTCATCATAAAAAACATTATTGGTACAATTTTATATGTGCTCTAGTCTATGAACATTCAATTATCTGGCAACAGCTCTGTTGGACAGTCCTGCAATCAGCATGTCAATTGCACACTCCCTTAAAAGTTTAAATATCTGTGGCATTGTGTTTTGTGACAAAACTGCACATTTTAGAGTGTCCTTTTATGGTCCCCAGCACAAGGTGCACCTCTGTAGTGATCATGCTGTATAATCAGCTTCTTGATATGCCACACCTGTCAGGATGATGGATTATCTTGGCAAAGGAGAAATGCTCACTAACAGGGATATAAACAAATTTGTGCACAGAATTTGAGAGAAATTCCTGGGATCTTTTATTTCAGCTCATGAAACATGGGACCAACACTTTACATTTAGTGTTTATATTTTTGTTTAGTATAGCAGTAATATAACACATTGATCATGTATACCGTATTTAAAGACATTTCCATTCTCTGTAACAAATATACACTAAAAAACAGACTCAGAAAGCAATGCATTTTCAGCTGATTACCTTGTTTTGTCATTTCAACATAGGTTTGTTTTCAAGCATCTGCTTTTTTTTTTACATGAAAAGAGACTTTGTCTTTACTTAGAGGCCTCTAGGAAACCACCAATCTACAATGTTTGCGTATGAAGACAAGAATCGGGACCGTATGACACACATACCTTCCCATCAATGTGAACCAGATTGATAACTTTGGTGTCCAGTCTAATGTAGCACATGCACAAGTAGGTCTCATTACAGAGGTCCCTCGTGTGGGGATATAAATGAAATAGAGCACATTGATTAAGTTGGCTGAATTCATTTAGCACATAAATTTGAAACAGGGAAAGGGAGAGAAGGGGTATTTTTAAAGCACCTGCTGATCACTTTGCTTATTAAATGGTTCACAAGATAGCAGTAGCGGTACATGGGTAAAATCACTGCTGTGAAGCCAAGCCAAGCCTATGTTGTGATAATTGCATTGTTTGCTCTTTAACCCATACGTTCATACGCCACCATGATATACAATAAGGCCAAGACAAGAAAAAGACAACAGTCACACAGTGGCGGTTTTGTGTTTCATTACAAAACCCGGAGAGCAACATCTGTCCAGTGAAGTCCACAAAGCAAATATCTCATGGTCGAGCAACTTAATGTTTTCGACAGTTTACTAAACAACTACTGATTTAGAACAACGAAGTTACTGCAAGTCAGCACAAAGAACACTGCCGCAGCTATTCCAGCACCATTTCAACTTAAAAATCATCAAATCAACAAGGCTTTATATGCTTAATTTAATACAGTGAAAACAAACTTAAAGATACTGAAAACTATTTAGTCCAATCAATGTTCCTAATTATATTCATGTGCTGTTCCATGCGTACTATTTACCATGTGTTGTGTGTGTGTGTGTGTGTGTGTGTGTGTGTGTGTGTGTGTGTGTGTGTGTTGTGTGTGTGTGTGTGTGTGTGTGTGTGTGTGTGTGTGTGTTGTGTGGTAGACTACTTGTAGACTAGTTGAACACCAATGCCATCCTCCTCACTTTCAGGTTGGCAAAACGGTCTATGGCTCTGTCATACAGTACACTTTTAGTTTTTGTTGTCATAGGCTACCTAGCTTAAATGCTTGCAAGCGTAACTTCCTCGCATAGGAAACAATGAACCAGCTAAGTTAGCTAGCTAGTTAACATGAGCCTAGGTAGGCTACATCTAGGCTACATATTGAACATATCGTCTCAGGCCAGTGGCACAATATATGATTCAGGCACTTGTGAATTGAAGGAAAATTATCCAAACAGTCTTTTGTCTGCAATGTATTTTTCGTTATGTGTCGGACCCCAGTAAGACTAGCAGTCACTAATAAGGATCCTAATAAAAACATATAAAATATATACATTATTTTTAATTTGTCAAATATTTGGGGATATTTGGGGCTTTCCTTGGCATCCTTGAACACACGTCACTGCAAAACAGGCACAGGCCTTGTAAATGCCTGTGGTGTGATAATCCCATTGATTGAAGAAATACATTCTAGTTTTTTAAGTTGACGAAACTGAAAATTGTATTTCTTATCTTCAAAATCTCATGCATCAGAAACAACATGTTTTATCACTATCTCTATCAACATCTGTATCTGCTTCTCCTCCCATAGAGAATGGCTTGTGAAAGGGATATTTTCTAATGTTTTAATATAATTAAATGTACCATTCCTATCACCTGGGGTGTTATCGATCCCAAACCCCAGTCGTCAATGCTCTTTTTAATTCTGATCATTGATTGGGCCATCATATAGCACGTCATTACTCACTCTGCCATTAATGAACCATTAAGCAGGTGATGGATTGGTGGTACCTGTAACTCATCAATCCCTAATGATTTCAAGGAATGGTCTGCCAGAGATAAGGGTATTGCTGTAGACCACTCTGCCTCTGGGGTGTCTTCTGTGTTAGATGGTTTGATCAGATGACCCAGGTCATGAGGTTTGAAAGTCACTGAACAGAATATGCAATCCTACATCTGATGAAGGATATACACAGGGTTTCAGATGTCTGTGATGAAACAGACTCTGATCCTTTGTTGGGAACTCCTCCATACACAATATTACAATTTCCCAACCTGTGCAACTCTATTTTGTTGTAACTTGTCTGACTTGATATAGTCATGCTGGTCAATGGCATCTAAATCAAATACCACGAGTAATAACATCCCATAATACACTAGAAATGAAACTTGACATTGATGTGGAGGATACAGATGCCCTAATAACAATGCTGCAGTAAGGCCAATGGGTTTGGAATGGGCTCATTGTGTTAAGCCCTAAGTAGTCCCATTTTGCAAAGCCGATAAGAGCATGTTATGTAAATGCCTAAAACAAAACAAGCAGCCATCCTAATAGACATCCAAGAGAAACATATGATTTAGGTCTGTCACACAATCCTGGGCCACATTCAGTAGGCAAACGTGGAACATTGCAGATAGAAATGTCATGAATAGGGCCAATATGATTCCTCATTCCACATGTAAGAGAGGCATGTTTGTTCTACATCATATATTTATATCTGAATGTTCCACAGCTCCTGTTATAGGCTAGCTCCGAATGGGGAGGTGTAGCTGTAGCACACATTTGCTTAAAGGTCAGATCAGTGCTTGTTCTGTACAGACCTTGCTTTCATAGAACACATGTTTGTGCATATCCACAGCACTGTATTAGCAGGAACAAAGCAAGCAAAGAAAGGAGGACGAGGTGGAGGGGTTGAGGCAGGCAAGCTGCATGAATGGGCTTTACATGGCCAACAAGAGAACATCAATAGATTGCTAACAGGGTTACTTCATCTCATCTATCTCATGTTTGTGTAAATCAAATATGGATTTGCCATTTTTAGAGGATTGCTCTAGGATGAAATCTCATACATAGTGACAGATTATATAAATCATGGAGGGATTATACACTTGATAAAGCCTAAAAAAGTCACATTGCCACTGAGTAACTTCAGATACACATATTTTTTAATTCAAAGTCCATTAGGTACTAAGGGATATTTACCCCCTACACACACATGACAACTTGACAACTTTAATTCCTCATTGTTTAATACAATGCAGACTGCAAGTGCATGGGTATGGGAACTCCATTTCTCGAGACACTCTCTCTCTCGTTCTCTCTATTTCTCTCTCTCTCAGTCTCAATAATATTTTGAGAGGCAGCATCAAACCAGGCTTGACAGTGAGGGACTGGTAAGAAGCATAGGAAGTTCTGAGATTTTTTTCAATAGATCCCAGTTCCTCTCCTGGAGGCGCTAGAAAACAGGCTTGGCATATAGATCCTCAGTAGTGCGTCAATACGAGTGGTAAACCCAACTTGTAAGTCGCTCTGGATAAGAGCGTCTGCTAAATGACTTAAATGTAAAATGTAAATGTAAACACGAACATTTGAAGCAAAAGATGATACTTTAAATACATTGGGAGAAGGTTGTGCGGTGGGTTGGATCTGAAGACACATTTCTTACATGTAGTCCATTATGGGACCCTATGAACACAGCTTAGACACTGACCTTGTGAAAGGTAATAGATACTTGACCTTTGAGGCGTTGGTTGAGCTGAGGACCCAATAGAGAGGTATGCATTCATGCCATGAGGCTATGAAGTGAACATGGAGATAACTGTAAACTGACCCAGAAAAGACAATGCATTTCTGAATCGGGATGACAGTACTTCTAGGTCTCAGGATGGCAGTAGTGATGCACTTAGCCATCAACCACACTTTGGCCTCATCCAGCAGCAACCCCAACAGCAAGATGAAACCCGACTGTGTGATTTGAGTCAAGTGCAACAGGGCATGAACTCACAACCTTTCGCACCGTAACATAACATACCCAAGAAGCACCATCAATATCACTGACCCCGAAAAGCCAAGGCATTTCTGTTACCGCAACAACAGTACTTCTAGGTGTCATGAAGGCAGTAGTGATGCACTTAGCCATCTGCTGCATAACCAGAGGCGCCTGGAGCAATGGAGCCAATGGAGCAGCTGCACTTCCACTTTCAAAATAAGGGTGCAAATGTATTGTTTTGCAGATTATCATACTCCATTGGGAAATCTGTCATTTAAAAAAAAATTGTAATGTTTTGAGCTATTCTGTAATACTATAGATATGACAATTTTATATATGATATAAAAATGTACAGATTCCATTTTTGCACCCCCTCCCCCAATGGACTCAAGATGAATGGTTTTGAGCACTGGAAAGTTTTGCTTCCCTCCTGTGTGCCACTGTTTTAGTTTAGTTAGAAAGGGGTGGCAGGTAGCCTACTGGTTAGAACGTTGAGCCAGTAACCAAAAAGTTGCTAGGCCGAATCCCCGAGATGACAAGGTAAAAATCTGCCTTCCTGCCCATGAACAAGGCATTTAACCCACTGTTCCTAGGCCGTCATTGTAAATAAGAATTTGTTCTTAACTGACTTGCCTGGTTAAAAAAAAGCACTAGTTGCACCACTGGTATTTATAATGAAAAGGCACCTGCAAAATAAAATGGTTTATAAAAAAAATTGTGCTGTTGTTACATTTTTATTGATGGTGTTGGTCCAATGGTGCTGTTACATATAATTTGAGCTGCGTGCACCACCAGCAAATTCATTGTATCGTTTCACTTTGCCTGTTAGAACCAGACAGACTCTGACTCTGAGTAGCCTTCCATCAGCCTATCAAAGGTTGCACCTGAGCAGAAAACTGCCTGTCCGGTAGCTCGCAGGCTGTCAATGAGTAGCTCGCAAGTAGATAGTGATATTAGGCCTAATATTACATAATTAAATCAGTTAAATAATTTTCCTCCCAAGCTGTTTACAGGTATTTAACAGCATTCTGCATTTTTGCCATCTACTGATGATTATTTTAATGATTTTCATGATTATGATGTTTCTTCAGCATTTGTTAACAGATATGTAGCCTACTCACGGTGGTTATTGTTCAAGAGGCCACTATTAAACAGAACGACAATTTAACAATCATTTGAAAATCATTGATAGTAGCCTTGTCCTGCAGGGACTATTCAAACCAGTTTGTTCTCTCTTAAAAAGGCAAGATTCGCAATGTCGGCTACAGTAGAATGATTTTTGTAAAACATGTGTGGTTTTAAGAACCAAAATGCAATTAAGTTATGAATGTTCTTTGTTTTTAGTCATCAAATTTGGCCTACACAATAACAAAATATGCAAGCTGTATATGATTAGCTTGCGAAAACATGTTTTAGTATGAAGTAGCTTTTATGAAACAAAAGGTTGGAGAACCCTGCTCTAGCCCAAACTGTTCAAATATGACCCATATTACCGGAGCAACATTTTATTATTTCTATTGCAGATTCATGGGCCGCAAGTTATGGATATTTATATAGTTGCCCCAAAAAATGCTAATTGGATAATAAAAAACGTATAATATCTTTGCAATATTATTTTTATGTGAACATAATCAATTACCAAATTTAAATGCAAAACCACAGTTTGCATTTTCAAGTTGACAGTTCTTGTTCAATGCCCTCACATGTTACACTACCTTATTTAGAAAGAAAATTTTTAAAAGTTTTTTCTTAACCTACCATGGACAACATTCTAATTCAAATCCATTTTGGGTAAAACAATATTATTCCTCCCATTTACTATTTAATTTTTTCAATGACATGCATTATCCTGGCCACATTCTTAATAGTTTGGCCTGTCATAGATCACTGTAAGTGGGATTGTCAGGGGAGGACCAGGATATTTGTGAGAGTCACAGAGTTGGTAGGGTGTCAGACCTGTCAATCGATCACTATGGGTGAGATATTCAGGGAAGGGTAAAGATTAGTAACCTAGTCAAAACACTTTTTCAATATAATTTTTTTGTGGGAAAATCTAAGAAATATTGTTGTGCTCTGTTCATAAATATGGATTCCCCCTGTTTACACTCATGGAAATTGTGCTAAATAAAAATGTTTCTTAAAGAAGAAATATGAAATGCATATAGAAAAGATGGCGCTGACAGAGAGGGCTGCCTCGCTTTTAGTCCTTAGGAAACTTTGCAGCATTTAGTTTTTTTATGTATTACAAGCATTTCGCTACACTCACAATAACATCTGCTAACCATGTGTATGTGACCAATAAAATTTGATTTGATGCATAACCATGGTAGCTATTGAAAGGGAACAGTTTCGAGATTATGGGGACACAACAGTTCACCTGACACAAGACTGAATCCAAACATTGCGCTGTTGATTTGATGTGCATTTCACATTTACTGTACTTTTGTTGGTAGCGAAATCTAAAAGTACTCTGGATACATTTAGTAATATGATAAGAATGTTCCTGGAAAATGTGGGGTAGGTGCAACATAAGACCAAAACATTTCAAGGGGTTGAGTAAGAGGACTAACTGGGGTCTTCAAGTGGCCACACACCTCTCCAATGTGTGTACAGTTCTTAAGTTCCTAAATAATCCTAGCTGTACCGTTGAGGACCTAGAGCAAGCACACGTGTAGCTGTTTTGTTTGGAACACAAGCCTGCATCCCTGCCCTCACACAATTACTGTTGTTGTTTACACAATCCAAAAACGGTCCATGATATATTGCAGTCTGGGTCAGGTGGGCGTAATTTGAAAGGCTTCTATATTGTCAACATGACTATCTGAGTTATAAAATACGATAATAAAGTGATATTAAGGCTTTCACAATTCAATTAATGAAAACAGAAAGGAGTCATGGATGCATTTAGGTGCGTGTGCCATGGCAAATTTTCTTCATAATAGTGATCATAAACGTTGAGTTTTATGATATGGAAATGTGAAGTGCACATCTGGACTCACGGGTGTTTGGCTTGCTTGTATGACATCAAAGCAGTATTTATTATAATTCTCAACGTCTCATCTTTCGAAATACATGGGGCCCTCTTAATTTATGGCATTTCCCTCACTCAGACAATAATCATTTGCAGAAGTTGCTCAAATAGCGGGAGGGATGGGGGCAACTTCTTGTCATGCGAGGTGCTCAAGTTCAGAATTGCTGTCAGTCAAAACCCATACAGTGTTGTGAAGTGCAGAGCCAGAGCTCTTAACCATGACAAGGTAACTGGGTATGTGGCTGAATACAAACAGTGTAGTTATTCCCTCCGTAAGGCAATCAAACAGGCAAAACGTCAGTACAGAGACAAAGTGGAGTCGCAATTCAACGGCTCAGACACAAGGGTCTACAGACAATCACGGACTACAAAGGGAAAACCAGCCATGTCGCGGACACCGATGTCTTGCTTGCGGACAAGCTAAACACCTTCTTTGCCCGCTTTGAGGATAACACAGTGCCAACAACGTGGCCCGCTACCAAGAACTGTGGGCTTTCCTTCTCCGTGGCCGACAATTAAGCGTGTTAACCCTTGCAAAGTTGCCAGCCCTGACGGCATCCCTTGCGGCGTCCTCAGAGCATGCACAGACCAGCTGGCTGGAGTGTTTACGGACAAATCTCTTCAATCTTCAATCTCTCCCTATCCCAGTCTGCTGTCCACGCTTCAAAACGTCCACCATTGTTCCTGTACCCAAGAAAGCAAAGATAACTGATCTAAATGACTATTGCCCCGTAGCACTCGCTTCGGTCATCATGAAGTGCTTTGAGAGGCTAGTTAAGGTTCATATCACCTCTATCATATCACCTCTACCTTACCTGACACCCTAGACCCATTTCAATTTGCATACCGCCCCAATAGATCCACAGACGATGCAATCGCCATCGCACTGCACACTGCCTTATCCCATCTGGACAAGAGGAATACCTACAGTATGCAAGAATGCTGTGCATTGACTAGAGCTCAGCATTCAAGACCATAGTACCCTCCAAGCTCATCATTAAGCTCAGGGCCCTGGGTCTTAACCCGCCCTGTGCAACTGGGTCCTGGACTTCCTGACGGGCCGCCCCCAGGTGATGAAGGTAGGAAACAACACCTCCACTTCGCTGATCCTCAACACAGGGACTCCACAAGGGTGCGTGCTCAACCCCCTCCTGTACTCCCTGTTCACCCATGACTGCGTGGCCATACACGCCTCCAACTCAATCATCAAGTTTGCAGACGACACAACAGCAGTAGGCCTGATTACCAACAATGACGAGACAGCCTACAGGGAGGAGGTGAGGGCCCTGGGAGAGTGGTGCCAGGAAAATAACATCTCACTCAATGTCAACTAAACAAAGAAGCTGATCATGGAGTTCAGGAAACAGCAGAGGGAGCACGCCCCTATCCACATCGACAGGACCGCAGTGGAGAAGGTGGAAAGCTTCAAGTTCCTCGGCGTACACATCACTGACAATCTGAAATGGTCCACCCACACAGACAGTGTGGTGATGAAGTCGCAACAGCGCCTCTTCAACCTCAGGAGGCTGAAGAAATTTGGCTTGGCCCCTAAAACCCTCACAAACCTTTACAGATGCACAATTCAGAGCATCCTGTTGGGCTGTATCACCGCATGGTACGGCAACTGCACCGCCCGCAAGCCCAGGGCTCTCCAGAGGGTGGTGCAGTCTGCCAAACGCATCACCAGAGGCAAACTACCTGCCCTCCAGGACACCTACAGCACCCGATGACACTGGAAGGCCAAAAAGATCAAGGACATCAACCACCCGAGCCACGGCCTGTTCACCCATTAAAATCCAGAAGGCGAGGTCAGTACGGGTGCATCAAAGCTGGGACCAAGAGACTGAAAAACAGCTTCCATCTCAAGGCCATCAGACTGTTAAATAGCCATCACTAGCCGGCTTCCACCTGGTTACGCAACCGTGCACCTTAGAGGCTGCTGCCCTATATACTTGGAATCACTGGCCACTTTAATAATGGAACACTAGTCACTTTAATAATAACTTTAATAACATACTGCTCTGCTCATCTCATATGTATATACTGTATTCTATGCTACTGTATTTTAGTCAATGCTACTCTGACATTGCTCAATCTAATATTGATATATTTCTTAATTACATTATTTTACTTTTAGATTTGTGTGTATTGTTGTGAATTGTTAGATACTACTGCACTGTTGGAGCTAGGAACACAAGCATTTCTCTCCACCCGCAATAACATCTGCTTAATCTGTGTATGTGACCAATCAAATTTTATTTTATTTGATGTATAGCATGTTACTGTACAGCTTCTGCATTCCAATTTAGGCATTTATCAGTGCCCAAATCTGCCATTTTCAACCCGTATACTGGAATGAGTCTAAAGGGTTAAGAAAAACAGTGTAGAAAAAACATTTAAAATGCAAAAATAGTCTGGGTGCACCACCAAGCGTTTTCACCCCCACTTTCAGACAGTCAGGCGCCCATGTGCAAAACACGATGTTAATAATGTTAGTACTGTTACATTTTTAAGCCCACCCTTAAGGAAATCAACTCTACTAACACTGAAAAACGATGCAATGCAAAATATCACAGGAATCGGTAGATATAATGTACAGTATGTTCTTCAATGGATTGCCTCTTTTCACCACTGACTAGACCTACTTTTCTGCAAATAAACTTTTTATTGGTGACTTTTCTGGGTTGTTTCTCCAACATGGCCACCAAGGGAACCTTTTTTCCTCCATGTTCTAGCCCTGTCTAAAACATAGACCTGACTGATTGAACAACATAAAATGTTCAGTTTCCTCTGGATATAACTGATGTGTAATTAATAGCTTTGTCATTACCTGCACATTTATAGATCACCAGAACCAATACAACAGTCGTTTCATTTTTTCATAAATGTGTTTTGTTTCTATATTGTGCCCAATTTCTCCTCTTAGAAATTGATTTATGTTAGGTATTAGTAGGAGGGTGCCCTGGGGTTATTTCCTTAATTAGTCCAATGTTGTTGGTTTTTGCTGTTGTTTCATCCAATGTTCTGTTAGAAACGTCACAGCGTTCTTCAACTCCTGTTTTAGGTTAGTTTGTAGATATTTAGAAATAATGTTTTACTTTTCTGTCAAACCAAATTTGACAGATTTGGTGGATTTAGAAGCATCCCTCATCCATATGAAATGGCTTATAGTACTGCATCTATATGACAGTATCAAATATTATGAAACAGGATTCTTTCTATGACCTTTTAATTTCCTCCGTCACTCTGTTTTTATTTGTTCCCCATTTTCCTCACTTTTGGCATTAAAATGCTGCTCGTAACAATTGGGCCCCAAATATAATCCCAAATACAGTATATTCATATTTATTCACTTCTTCCCCTGGCTGAGACATGGTGACAGGGGTCAGCGATGGTTTTCAAGCTGTAATCAAGGCTGAGTGCCAGTACATGTCTCAACAGGCAATAATCCTCCCCTCTGGCTCCCAGCACCACTAGGTCCGCTACACTATAGCCACAGCAATGCATTCTGCCAGCATTAGCTTCACAGTAGCATCACTACCATATGCTCACCTGCTGCATTCTATTCCGGTGATTCTTACAGTACACGCAAGAAAATGACCATGATGAAAAGTCTATGTCTGCTGTCTGACAAGATTAAGTCTAATGAGATGCGAGTTATGGAAAGCTGATGAGATCCTGAGATAGAGATACATATAATACATGTAGGCTACATACGTAGATCAGTGACCATGGGTTTTAACTATACATGAAAGGATTCAATCATATAATAAAACGTCTGCCGTTTAATCGAGTGTAATGACATACTAGCATGGAAGGGCTGATGATAAAATCCAGAGATTTCTATCTGTGATAGATCTGTGACAACGGGCTGCTGTGTGTGACTCTTCTGACTGTACGTAGAGCTAGAGCTTGACGGGGAGGTGCAGTCTGATGTGCTGTTCCTGTTGGCGGTGAGGTTTAGCTGGGGAGATGTGATGTCTGGCCTGGTAGCACTTTGTCTCACATGCAGATCCCCACAGGCTGACAGTCAGAGAGCGGAGAGGATATGGAGACATACAGATACTGTATACCTGTACAATGCCTTCAGAAAGAATTTACACCCCTTGACACATTTTGTTGTGTCTTTAAAATGGAAAAAATGTAGATTTTGTGTCATCAAAACATCAAAGTGGAATTATGTTAGATTTTTTGGGGGAAAATTAATATAAAAGGAAAAGCTGAAATGTATTCAACCCCTTTGTTATGGCAAGCCTAAATAAATTCAGGCGTAAAAATGTGCTTAACAAGTCACATAATAAGTTGTGTGGACTCAATCTCAATAATAGTGTTTAACATGATTTTTTAATTCATCTCTGTATCCCACACATACAATTATCTATAAGGTCCCTCAGTCAAGCAATGAATTTCAAACACAGATTCAACCTCAAAGACCACAGAGGTTTTTAAATTCCTCGTAAAGATAAAAAATAGCAATTTAATAAATGTTGAATCCAGGCTGTAACAGAACAAAATGTGGAAAAAGTCAAGGCGTATGAATACCTTCTGAAGGCACTGCATACAGTGAAAGAGAGGGGGAGGTAGAGACATACAACCGGGGAGATTATGGAGATTGAGATATACAATGAAAGAGAATGGGAGAGAAGGAGATGGAGACAGTGAAAGAGAGGGGGAGATGGAGAGTGAAAGAGGGGGAGATGGAGTCATGGGGGAGATGGAGAAAGTGAAAGAGAGGGGGAGATGGAGAGAGTGAAAAAGAGGGGGAGACGGCGACAATGAAAGAGAGGGGAGATGGAGACAGAGCACACACAGCGAAAAGAGAGGAGAGATGAGATAAAATAGCGACAGTAGTGATCTCACAATCAATTCTCTCTACCTTCACACTTTTGGCTGGCAATGTGCACCAGGGAGAGTCCAAATCAGCCTAAATATAATGACAGCGATAGATTGAATGAGAAGTGAAATGATGAGGGCATATTTGTGGCTCAACTCAACAGAGGAGAAATTAACCTGTAATCAGTGGGTGTTGAACTTGAGAAGTGTAGTTTGTCAAATCGCAAAGGAATTAGCATTTCAATTGCGCATTCAGACACAGACCTACTACTCTCTTTTCCATGCGTCCGTCTAATTACAGTAGTTAAAGTAGCCAAATTTTGTGTGTGTGTTGGCAGCAGTCATGGGAATAGTTGGGCTTATGCATCCAGCCATTTATAATGAGATTGGGGTGGATAAATCATTTCTCAGTCAGAGAGAGATTGAATTTCTTTGTGCTCAAAGCACCACATTAAAATGGCAGTTCTAATATTTGCAATGCATCAAGTTGGATGACACCTATAATATTCCTTTTGGAGCTGTTAACAGTCACCCATCAGCCATTTGCAAATGTATTACACACTTACATGGTGGCAACATTTGATCAGAAGCTATGTTCACTATACGTCAAAATATCTGCCCAAATGGTTTATTAGACATGTAAACCACCACTAAACCATAAGACTCACAAATACACTTGAATTGAGTTCAAGAGAGGGATACCGACATGCATAACCATGCTCCTCTCACAAACTTTCACAACCTTGTCTACCAACATGTCACAACAACTATGAACTACTACGAGAAGCCCACGAGCAGCGAAGATGGAAATGATGGAAGTAGTGAATGAGGAGGCCCGTGGAGGCTGCTGCTAGCACCTTTAGGCTGCTTACCGACATCGTCCTCATCAAAAGAGTTCATGCAGGGGAAGTAGATGGCCAGGGCCTCGAAGGAGGCCGACAGGCTGATCCGACTCTGCGAGCGCTCCATGTAGAGCCCAGGTGTTGGTGCTGGCTCAGCCGGCTTGGCCATCCTCGCCTGGGCATTCTTCACGCGGAGCACGGCACGCGGCGTCTTGACAGACTTTCACAGACCCACCAGAAGAGAGAAAAATCCCCAAATCCCCTCTTTCTCTCCCCAAATGTCACTCTCTCTCTGCACTGGAAGGCCACCGTATATCCGGCCGTATAGATAGGCTTCTCTCCAAAGTTGATAGGTTTCCACAACTTTTGTTTGGTCAGACTGGGGTGTCCTGGTGTGTTGTGGGAGTGTCTGCTCCGAGGGTAGTCGCTGAGGAGAGGAACAATGCTGTCCTAGAATGAGAAAATAGAATAATTCTGGGGAGAATTGAAAGGAAAAACAGACTCTCAGTTCAGTGGAGTCTGTTGTTTTGTTGAAGAGAAGGTATATTCCTACGTAGCATGCTCTATTGATGTAGCTTCACCCAGGGTAGGGTTCTCCTGTGCACTGCAATGGCGTCGGTGTCTGTCTGGTTGCTCTGGGTGATAAAGATCGGAGGAGAGAGGCTTTTACTATTTCAACAGCTTGTGCTTGACTCAGTTCATTCACTGGTAAGTCCTTTGTGGAGAAAGAGAGGGGGGGGAGGAGAGAGAGCAGGCTGTTGCTGGGATTTTGCGGATCAGCCAATAGGAAAGCCGATGTGGGAAACTGGGTGTGGTTTAGTGCTGTCAGCAGAACTCCCCCGGCACAATGGGGCTGCGCAAGTTTATTACATCCCCTATCCATCTTTCGCTCTCACTGGCTATCTTTTTTTTTTTCTCTCTCTCTCTGCATCTGTCTTTCTCTCTCACTCACCTTCTCTCTCTCTCTTTTCTGGACTTCCATTTGTGTCTCCTTCTCTCTCTCTTGCTCTGTCTCTCCTCTTTCTCTCTGTTACTATTTTTTAGTACCTCTATCTCCATCCGTCATTGTTCAGCCCAGTGTTGCTCAACCACCTCCATGTCAACATTCAAACACCGCGCCTTCACTTTCAAAATGTTTGCTCCGCCGAATAGCATACCACATCCAATCATCCGCCTAGCGTTGGCTCTTCCAGCAGCAGCCTAACGTGTCACATGTACAGTCCATTTGGAAAGTATTCAGACCCCTTGACTTTTTCCACATTGTTACGTTGCAGCCTTATTCTAAAATTGATAAATAAAACAATTTCTTCATCAATCTACACACAACACCCCATAATGACAAAGTGAAAACAGAAAAACCTTATTTACATAAGTATTCAGACCCTTTGCTATGAGACTCAAAATTGAGCTCAGGTACATCCTGTTTCCAATGATCATCCTTGAGATGTTTCTACAACTTGATTGGAGTCCACCTGTGGTAAATTCAATTTATTGGACATGATTTGGAAAGGCACACACCTGTCCATATAAGGTCCCACAGTTGACAGTGCATGTCAGAGCAAAAACCAAGCCATGCGGTTGATGGAATTGTCCGGAGAGCTCTGAGACATGATTTTGTTGAGGCACAGATCTGGGGAATGGCAACAAAACATTTCTGCAGCATTGAAGGTCCCCTAGAACACTGTGGCCTCCATCATTCTTAAATGGAAGAAGTTTGGAACCACCAAGACTCTTCCTAGAGCTGGCCGCCCAGCCCAACTGAGCAATCGGGGGAGAAGGGCCTTGGTCAAGGAGGTGACCAAGAACCTGATGGTCACTCTGACAGAGCTCCAGAGTTCGTGTGTGGGGATGGGAGAACCTTCCAGATGGACAATCATTTCTGCAGCACTCCACCAATCAGGCCTTTAAGCCACTCCTCAGTAAAATGCACATGACAGCCCATTTGGAATTTGCCAAAAAGCGCCTAAAGGACTCTCAGACTATGAGAAACAAGATTCTCTGGTCTGATTAAACCAATATTAATATTTTTGGCCTGAATGCCAAGCGTCACATCTGGAGGAAACCTGACACCATCCCTACGGTGAAGCATGGTGCTGGCAGCATCATGCTATGGGGATGTTTTTCAGAGGCAGGAACTGGGAGACTAGTCAGGATCGAGGGAAAGATGAAGGGAGCAAAGTACAGAGAGTTCCTTGATTAAAACCTGCTAGGACTGTCTGGGAGTGGTCTGAATGGGGAGGGGAAAACATAAAATGTGCTGTTTTTGACAGAGAGGTTAGGAACTCTTTCTTATTGGTCTATTAACTTATTTAATAGACCAATAGACCAGTCTTTTCAAACAGCTCTACACTAAAATTGTATTTTAGTGTGTAAATATACACTGAGTGTTCAAAACAGTAAGGACACCTTCTCTTTCCATAACATACACTGACCAGGTGAATCCAGGTGAAAGCTATGATAGCTAATTGATTTGTAATTTGTTATATCCACTTCTATCAGTTTACTGTAGATGAAGGCGAGGAGAAGGCTTTTTAAGCCTTGAGACCATTGAGACATGGATTGTGTGTGCCATTCAGTGTGTGAATAGGTAAAACAAAATATTTAAGTGCCTTTTAATGGGGTATGGTGGCAGATGCCAGGCGCACCTGTTTGTGTCAAGAACTGCAATGCTGCTGGGTTACTCACGCTCAACAGTTTCCTGTGTGTATCAAACACAGCAGGGGTTCAGACTGTGGATCCCAGTTCCTACATTTAAATATAAAAATCGATTTTATCACACAAAACTATGCTACATTTTATCTCTGTGACCCTCAGGATGACAAATCAGAGCAAGATTACTGAATGTAAGTACATTATTTACCTTCAGATGGGATTGTATCAAACCAGTTGCCATGATAAAAGTGTTTAGTGCACTCTCCTCAAACAATAGCATGGTATTTTACTGTAATAGCTACTGGAAACTTCAGTTAGATTAACACGAGCTTTTAACGACTGAGGTTGTGATGTGACAGTTTGTGGGCAACTGATGAGCAAATGACCATCTGTGAAGTCCAGGGGAAAATGGGTTCGTATTGACATACCTTGCATAATGGAGAAGATCTGATATCCTTCTTTCCAAAGTCCCAAAATACTTTATTTTCAAGGGGAGCCATATACTTAACAAAGATTTGATTTTGACACGGATGCTGGCTCATTTTGTGTCCCATTTTGACCAACTACTGTCTGACGCCAGCATCTGCAGTGCAGTTGTGCTATGGCACAGTGTCACTCATACCAATGCAGAATCCAATTAAAGGATTAGGTGAACATTGTGTCCGTTCACTGGCAAATCCTCCAAACAGATTTTTCTGTAGTAACAGCAGACCAGGAGCATTTGGATTACTCCTGGCCTATGTACCTGGTTACCAGCAGGTCCCTTTCATCCTCCCAATGAAATTTCAATGGGACTCCGTAGAGCGAGTGGAGTAGAGGAAACTCAGCTAAGATTTACAATGTGCAGGTCCATTGTCTGATCCAAGTCTTTAAGGGCCTCTCCAAAACCACAGAATGCTCAGTTCATCAGCCAAAACTGCCCCTGTTTAGCCTGTGGGGATTATGCAATGAAATGTTTGTTATTTCCAAGTAATCCCGACTCTGTCGGTATTAACATTCCAACTGTTATATGTACGTAAAGCAGTTCAACAGTTTTTTTTTGCAACCTTGGGAAATGGTAACCTGCAGGCTTACTGCAATGTTTGGTTCAGTACAAGATTGTTATTGTGTATGTACAGTGTAGTATGTTAAAAAAGTGCCATTTTGGGTGGCACAACACGATGTGATTGGCTACATATGCAATTTTCAAATTCCTCTAACATTGCAAGACAGTCAAGTAAGTTTTGATACAAGTTGCAAAATGCAAGGAATGTACTGTAGAACATCTGCATTTCCATTGGGGACAACATTTAGGGTAACACATGAAGGGTAACAAATAGAGCAGGGCAACTGTAGGCTAGCATTTCAATAGGATCTTGCAAACTCACTTAGATTCTTGACATTTGGCCCAAACGTGAAATTGGATACGTCAAAACTGGCACAAATGTGAAATTGCGAGGCTGTCAAATGTTTGTGCACGAAAGAGGATGCAAGATCCTCAAATAAGGTTAGGCAAAAACCCCTAAATGGCTAAGTTATGGTACTCTTAAACCTGCAAGCCAGGTTTCTAGAAAACAAATCTGCTACAACAAGGTGCTCGGCCACCCTCTCACGGACGAACTGCCTCTTCGTGTCCCTACAATACGTAAAACGACCTTAAAACATCTAAAAACGCAGTTTAAAGTTCAGAGACTAGGATTTGCATTGGCCTGCGCAATTGTTATTCAAGGGGGACCACATCAACACAAACGCTAGTTACACCATCTACATTTTTTAAGGTTTAGTTTATTGTCATGGTCAACAACATTGGCGGCTAAGAGCTGCATTATTATTTTTGCCCATGCTACAAACGGCTATATCGGTCTGCTAATAATTCGAGTAATATTTTTTTTCATTATTATTATTAAAAAATTTCGGGGGGTGCTGCAGCATGCTCAGCATCCCTACTTCCCGCGGCTATTTATTTGATTTTATTTCACCGATATTTAACCAGGTAGGCTAGTTGAGAACAAGTTCTCATTTGCAACTGCGACCTGGCCAAGATAAACGCATAGCAATTCGACACATACAACAACACAGAGTTACACATGGAATAAACAAAACATAGTCAATAATACAGTAGAACAAAAGAAAACAAAGTCTATATACAGTGAGTGCAAATGAGGTAAGATAAGGGAGTTAAAGCAATAAATAGGCCATGGTGGCGAAGTAATTACAATATAGCAATTAAACACTGGAATGGTAGATGTGCAGAAGATGAATGTGCAGGTAGAGATACTGGGGTGCAAAGGAGCAAGATAAATAAATAAATACAGTATGAGGATGAGGAAGATAGATAGATGGGCTGTTTACAGATGGGCTATGTACAGGTGCAGTGATCTGTGAGCTGCTCTGATAGCTGGCGCTTAAAGCTAGTGAGGGAGATATGAGTCTCTAGCTTCAGAGATTTTTGCAGTTCGTTCCAGTCATTGGCAGCAGAGAACTGGAAGGAAAGACGACCAAAGGAGGAATTGGCTTTGGGGGTGACCAGTGAGATATACCTGCTGGAGCGCGTGCTACGAGTGGGTGCTGCTATGCAAGGCACTTTATACAGCAGCACACTTTACCATACGCAGCATTTACTGTGAATGCAATATCTGCAAACATTGTGGAAAAGGGTGACTGCACTTCCTGATTTGGCCTCGTTTTAGATTTGGTTCATTAAGAAATTCTAGCGGCCATGACTGAATTCAAACGTGAGTTGGTTTTGGGGTGTGGTCTGATGTGGGTGACTCGTGTGTGTGTTCGCACGTGGGAAGAGTTAGCCCAATTATTTAGCCAATTAGCTTTAGCCGGCTGGTGTGCGATCGTGGCAAAGTTGGCTTAACTTTGGATAGCCTATCTCCGGGGCTAGTTAGGGACCATCAATAAATGATTTATTTATTCATTTTACCTTTATTTAACTAGGAAAGTCACAATGTAAATGAGACAATATTTTCATGTTGCACACCTTTTTGTTTTCTCATTAATAAACGCTTTCAATATTTGTATATGAATTTCTACAATTTATAGATGGTTTGATGTTTTTAAGTCATTGAAATTTGGAGCTATTGTAATTTTGACATGTTGGAACATTAGTTCCAACCTTCATTTAAATTGTGACATACTCATGTATTTTTTTAAATTGTATTTAACCTTATTTAATTAGGCAAGTCACAATTAAGAATAAATTCTTATTTACAATGACGGCTTACCCCGGCCAAACCCTAACAGCGCTGGGCCAATTATGCGCCGTCCTATGGGAATCACGGCCAGTTGTGATAAAGCCTGGAATTTAACCAGGGTCTGTAGTGACGTCTCTAGCACTGAGATGCAGTGCCTTAGACTGCTGCGCCACTCGGGAGCCCTATAAAAACTAATCTCAGACGAGACTAACTTTAATGACCAAAATGATCCTATTAACACTTTGTAGTAAATAGTTAAAATAGAATGAATGTTTCTGACTCATATCGATGAGCCTATACATTTTCTAAATGACAAGTTTGTCTTTAGGGGCAGTTGCTCTTTAAAAGGTGCAATGTTGACTGTCTAGTGCACTGCTCCAGAATGTTCCTTAGATTGAATCCCGGCCTTGATAAATTACACTGAGTGACGACTGTGTGATTAATTAAATGTAAAATAATAACAAAAAGGCTAGTATGCACCAGAGGAGGCTGGTGTGAGGAGCTAGATGAGGACAGGCTCATTGTAATGGCTGGAATGGAATTAATAGAACTTGTGGTTTCCATGTTTGATGTTTTTGATACCGTTCCATTTAATTCAATTTCAACCATTACAATGCGCAAGTCCTCCTATAGCTCCTCCCGCCAGCCTCCTCTGGTATGCACCATACTTCGCCCCCTGCAGGTAACAACGTCCTGAAATTAATTCATTGAGAGAGTAGCGTTTGTCCTTCTTTAAGGACGAGCCTTCAGTGGTTTATTGTTCAAATGCCAGGCATGTTTGACATTTTGGCTAGGCAGTTACGTTGTTTTTTTATGTTGGTTCTCGCTGTGCTCAGTGACTCAGCCATGGTTACAGGCCTCAGGTAAATTCTACCCAGTATTCTTCCTCTAGATGCTGTTTGACATCTGAGACAGGCTTTAATTCTGGAATCATAGCTGACTCTATGCTTTGTCACAGTAGCTGCAAAACAACCCTGTCATTGTTGCATAAATCCTCCAGCCGACTTGTGCTGAGTGTCACCTGTGTATAAAAATGAATGGCATCATATAATATTCCACTACTTTTTAATAACTTTTTCATTAGTAAATGCTGTCCATGTGCGTGTTTGTATTTCTAAGCATCCTTTCATTCTTGGAAGGGTTTCTATTTATTTTTGGTAAATTATGTGAATAATACTTATGTAACAGCTACTGGCATTCACAACCATTACTAAATCAAGGAGTACTTCATCCGGAACTACTGGTTTGCCCCGATTTTGAATATTCTAATTTGTTGTTTTAGAATATCTGCTGTTGGTGAGACATGCAGAACTTTATGGGGGGCAAAGTTGTAATCATATTTCTGTGGCGCCATTTCTCAGGGATGTTTTACCTGTCCTGTTTTAGTATGGCAATTAACACTGTCAGGGACGAGTCACATTTCAATAATGTCATTGAAATGTGAAAATCATAGATCATTCATTGACAGGACAGTTGTAGGCCACTCCACAATACCCAGAGAAAGCAAGCAGCCACAGACATCCTGTATTTTCCAAGCTACATTATTTAAACTGAAGTCTGCCCATACTGTAAAGAGCTCTGTAGAAAACCATTTTGGACCTCAGTGAACTTATAGTCTCTGTTGCATCAACAATAGCTTAGGTAAAACCCTGCTAATGTCCAAGCCACAGGAGAATCGTACTTGCCGACGCAGTACATCACAAATCTCACAATAGACAAGATTAGAACATAGATACACAGAGTCCTTTAATCTAACCACCATGTTTCAGTCTAGTCAGTCCTTTCATGTGACCAGTGTTGCACCTCTTGCCAAATGGAGACATAATTTTGGCAACTCCATTGAATCATTTGGGAAGTTGTCCAAGAGTGAACAGCACCAATAATTAGAAAGTACAGTATGTACAGTGTACTCCTGCCCCACACTCTCAATCAACAGAGCAGCCCATGAGGGTATTGAGATTATGGTGTCTACTAAAAGTAGTGCAATAAATAGAGAATAGGGTGTTATTTGGGACACAGTATCTATCTCCTGGTGGTTAGGTGAAGGAAAAAAGGGTGAATGTGGAAGGAGGGGTGGTACATAATCAAATCATGATAGATAGGTGGTTTAAGGACCAGTCGCACAAAACTAGCATCTCTGGTCATTCCTGCAAGAATCTGCCTCAAATGCATGGCTTCACAGCAGTGCCTCTGCTCGAGAGTATGTGACTCGACTGCATAGGCTCCAGTGCAGTGGTGGTGGGAAAAGTAACCAGGTGTCATACTTGAGTAAAAGTATAGATACTTATTTAACTTTCTATTAAGGTAAAAGTGAAAATCACCCAGTAAAATACTTGAGTAAAAGTCTAAATTTTTTGGGTTCTAAATATACTTAAGTATCAAAAGTAAATGTAATTACTAAAATATACTTTAGTATCAAAAGTAAAAATAATTTAAAATTCCTTATTATGCAACCCAGATGGCACCAATTTCTTGTTTTGGAAATGTACGTATATCCAGGAGCACACTCCAACACTGAGACATAATTGACAAACGATGCATTTGTGTTTTGTGAGTCAGAGGCAGTAGGGATGACCACGTGTTCTCCTGATAAGTGCGTGAATTGGACGATTTTCCTGTCCAGCTAAGCATTAAAAATGTAACAAATACTTGTGTCAGGGAAAATGTATGGAGCAAAAAGTACATTATTTTTGGGGGGAATGTAGTGAAATAAATGTAAAAGTTGTCAAAACTAAAGTACAACTACCCCAAAAAAAACTACTTTAGTACATTAAAGTATTTTCACTTAAGTACTTTACCCCACTGCTCCAGTATGCACTCCTCTTCAGTTTACCTGGCTCTACCTCAGCACTGAAAACAAAAATGCATTTTATGACAGCAGCCCATATGTATTTAGTTTCAATTGGGATGATAATATGCAATTTGCATTGTTGTATTTTGATTACTGCATTATGATTTTTTTCTTTTCTTCATATACAGTACCAGTTAAAAGGATGGACACACCTACTCATTCAAGGGTTTTTCTTTACTTTGACTATTTTCTACATTGTAGAATAATAGTGAAGACATCCAAACTATGAAATAACACACGGAATCATGTAGTAACCAACAAAGTGTTAAACAAGTAAAAATATATGTTTGCCTTGATGACAGCTTTGAACACTCTTGGCATTCTCTCAACCAGCTTTATGAGGTAGTCACCTGGAATGCATTTAAATAAACAGGTATGCCTTGTTAAAAGTACATTTGTGGCATTTCTTTCCTTCTTAATGCGTTTGAGCCAATCAGTGTCAAGGCTCGGGAGAAGACCCAGATGCAGACAGTTGAGGTATCAAAAGTTTATTACAAAAACAGAGGGGCAAGCAAACAACAGGTCAAGGGCAGGCAGAGGTCAGTAGTTCAGAGCAGAGTCCAAAAGGTACAGAATGGCAGGCAGGCTTAGGGCAGGCAGAGGTCAGTAATCCAGGGTGGTGTTACAAGGTACACCTGGCGTCCTACCTGGTTGACCAGGGTGCCAGCGTTGGAACTCAGCGATGAGGCCTGGGTCCAGGATGTCCATAAACCTGGCCATAACCCTGTCAGTCAACCAGGTACTGGAATCCCCTGCCCCGCGGTCGAACCTTCAGGTGGCGCTTCACCGTGAACGGCGGTTGGCCATCGATGAGACGGGGAAGAGGGGGGGGCCTAGAAACGGGAGAGAAAAGGTTGTGAGACATAGGTTAAATCCTAGACACGTGAAAAGTGGGATGTATGCAGAGGGTACGGGGCAAAAGAAGACGAACAGCAGAGGGACTAATAACTTGAGATGGGGAAAGGGGTGAAAAAAAGAGGGGAAAGTTTGCGGGACTCCACCCCGAGGTGCAGGTCTCGAGTGGACAGCCATACCCTCTGCCCAAGACGACCCCAGGGAGCTGGGGTCCGGTGGCGGTCCTCTTGTCATTGATACCTGCAGGTGGTCTTGAGATAGGCCTGCCCGGGCTCTCTTCCAGGTACGGCAACAGCGGCGGACAAACATCTGGGCCGAGGGTATGCCAACCTCTTCTTCTTGCTCCGGGTAGAGCGGGGACTGATATCCCAGGGAACACTCGAAAGGCGAGAGCCCAGTGGCAGAGCAGGAGAGTGAGTTGCGGGTGTATTTAACCCACACGAGTTACTGGCTCCAAGTGGTGAGTTGGCAGAGACAAGGCAGCAAAGAGTCATCTCCAGGTCTTGATTGGCTCGCTTCGACTGGCCATTGGACTGAGGATGTTACCCGTAGGACAGGTTGGCCGACAACCCAATGAACATGCAGAACGTCTTCCAGTACCGGGACGAGAACTGAGGACCCGGTCAGAGACCATGTCCACCGGGAGTCCATGGATCCGGAAGGCATGCTGCACCATGAGCTGGGCCATCTCTTTGGCAGAGAGTAGCTTGGGGAGGAGAATGAGGTGGACGGCTTTGGAAAACCGGTCCACTACTGTCAGGATGGCAGTGTTGCCATCAGATAGGGGAAGATATGCGAGACCAGGGATGGTGAGGGACAGGCAGTGGTTGTAGGAGACCAGCCAGAGATTGCAGAGGAGTCTTGTTCTGCGCACAGACGGCGATGAAAGTGGAGATGTCTGGGACCATGGTCGTCCACCAAAAGCTTTACCGCACAAAGGCCAGGGTCCAACGGAAGCCCGGGTGGCAGGCAAGCCTGGAGGATGTCTGACCAAGCTCTCATTGAAATTACAGCGAGATATGGATGAGTTTTCACTTCCTACGGCTTCCACTAGATGTCAACAGTCAATAGAACTTTGTCTGATGACTCTGCTGTAAAGGGGGGCCAAAGGAGACAGGAATGAGTAACCAAAGCCATGAGGTGACCACGCGCGTTCACGTGGGAGGCAGCTCCGTTCCATCGCTCAACTGAAGTCAATCTAATTCTCCGGTTGGAACGTTAATCAAGATGTATGTTAACAACATTCTAAAGATTGATTCAGTACATCGTTTGACATGTTTCTACTGAATACGGAACTTTTGGACATTTCGTCACGTTATAGTGGACGCGCTTTGTGACTTTGGAATTGTTTACCAAACGCGCTAACCAAAGTAGCTAATTGGACATAAATAACGGACATTATCGAACAAATCAAGCATTTATTATTCCTAGGACTGCATTCTGATGAAGTTCATCAAAGTTAAGGAAACATTTATCATGTATTTTCTGGTTTCTGTTGAATCCAACATTGCGGCTAATTTTACCATTATTGCATGGTTTGCTTTTTCCGTAAAGTTATTTTGAAATCTGACACAGCGGTTGCATTAAGGAGAGGTATATCTATAATTCCATGTGTATATCTACATTTATGATGAGTATTTCTGTTGAAACGATGTGGCTATGCACTATCACTGGATGTTTTTGGAACTAGTGAATGTAACGCGCCAATGTAAACTCAATTTTTTTATATAAATATGACCTTTAACAAACAAAATATGAATGTATTGTGTAACATGAAGTCCTATGAGTGTCATCTGATGAAGATCAAAAGTTAGAGATAAAATGTATCACTATTTGTGCTATTTGTGGCTCCTCTCTTTGGCTGGAAAAATGGCTGAATTTTTCTTTGAGTTGGTGGTGACCTAACAATCGTTTGTGGTGCTTTTGCTGAAAAGCCTATTTGAAATCGGACACTTTGGTGGGATTAACAACAAGATTACCTTTAAAATGGTATAAGACACATGTATGTTTGAGGAATTTTAATTATGAGATTTCTGTTGTTTGAATTTGGCGCCCTGCACTTCAATTCTGCCAGACCTCTGACTCATTCCCCTCTCATTCGGCCCCACTTCACAGTAGAAGCATCAAACAAGGTTCTAAAGACTGTTGACATCTAGTGGAAGCCTTAGGAAGTGCAATATGACCCCAAAGACACTGTATATTCGATAGGCGAGGAGTTACAAACCTCAGATTTCCCACTTCCTGGTTGGATTACTCTCAGGTTTTCGCCTGCCATATGAGTTCTGTTATACACATCATTCAAACGGTTTTAGAAACTTCAGAGTGTTTTCCATCCAAATCTACTAATAATATGCATATATTAGCAACTGGGCCTGAGTAGCAGGCAGTTTACTCTGGGCACGCTTTTCATCCAAAGGTGAAAATGCTGCCCCCTATCCCAAAGAAGTTAACCAGCAAAGCTACCAGAGCATTCTGCAGCGATACACCATCCCATCTGGTTTTCCGTGAGTGGGACTATCATTTGTTTTTCAACAGGACAATGACCCAACACACCTCCAGGCTGTGTAAGGGCTATTTGACCAAGAGGGAGCGTGAGGGAGTGCTGCATCAGATGACTTGGCCTCCACAATCACCCAACCTCAACCCAATTGAGATGGTTTGGGATGAGTTGAACTGCAGAGTGAAGGAAAAGCAGCCAACAAGTGCTCAGCATATGTGGGAACTCCTTCAAGACTGTTAGAAAAGAATTCCAGGTGAATCTGGTTGAGAGAATGTCAAGAGTGTGCAAAGTTGTCAAGGCAAACTGTGGCTACTTTGAAGAATCTCAAATATAAAACATTTTTTGGTTACTACATGATTCCATGTGTTATTTCATAGTTTTGATGTCTATACTATTATTCCACAATGTAGAAAACAGCAAAAATAAAGACAAACCCTTGAATGAGTAGTGTATAAAATTGAAATATCACATTTACATAAGTATTCAGACTCATTACTCAGTACTTTGTTGAAGCACTTTTGGCAGCGATTACAGACTTGAGTCATCTTGATTATAACGCTACAAGCTTGGCACACCTGGATTTGGAGAGTTTCTCAAATTCTTCTCTGCAGACCCACAAGCTCTGTCAGGTTGGATGGGGAGCGTCACGGCACAGTTATTTTCAGGTCTCTCCAGAGATGTTCGATCGGGTTCAAGTCCGGGCTTTGGCTGGGCCACTCAATGACAGAGACTTTACCCAAAGCCACTCCTGTGATGTCTTGGCTGTGTGCTTAGAGTCATTGTCATGTTGGGAAGTGAACCATCACCGCATTCTGAGGTCCTGAGCACTCTGGAGCAGGTTTTATTCAAGGATCTCTCTGTACTTTGCTCCGTTCATCTTTCTCTCGATCCTGACTGGTCTCTCAGTTCCTGCTGCTAAAAAGCATCCCCACAGCATGATGCTGCCACCACCATGCTTCACCGTAGGGATGGTGCCAGGTTTCCTCCAGACATGACGCTTGGCATTCAGGCCAAAGAATTCAATCTTGGTTTCATCAGACCAGAGAATCTTGTTTTTCATGTCTGAGAGTCCTTTAGGTGCCTTTTGGCAAACTCCAAGCGGGCTGTCATGTTCCTTTTACTGAAGAGTGGCTTCTGTCTGGCCAGTGTACAATAAAGGATCTTGGTCACCTCCCTGACCAAGGTCCTTCTCCTCCGATTGCTCAGTTTGGCCGGGCGGCCGGCTCTAGGAAAAGTCTTGGTGGATCCAAACTTCCAAACAGACGGAGGCCACTTCGCATACAGACGAACAGACGGAGGCCACTGTGTTCTTGGGACCTTCAATGCTGCAGAAATGTTTTGTTACCCTTCCCCCAGATCTGTGCCTTGACACAATCCTGTCTCAGAGGTCTATGGACAAATCCTTCAACCTCTTGGCTTGTCAACTGCATTGCATGCACTGTGGGACCTTATTTCGGCAGGTGTCTGCCTTTCCAAATCATGTCCAATCAATTGTATTTACCACAGGTGGACTTCAGTCAAGTTGTAGAAACATCTCAAGGATTGTCAATGGAAACAGGGTGCACCTGAGCTCAAGTTTGAGTCTCGTAGCAAAGGGTCTGAATACTTATGTAAATAAGGCATTTCTGTTTGGGTTTATTTGGTTTGTTCATTGAAACTATCACTACAGTATGGTACCATCTGCTACCACATAGTTAGTTAAATTAGGATTATAAAATAACTTACCTCATACTGATACCAAATGTTATGTAGTGCAGCTTGTTACAGTGAATCCCAGATGAACTGAAACACAATTGTTTGGTAAATATTACAACCTCTTAATAAACACCAGGTAAAATGTGACAATAAAATAACACATAACCCGTATTTCTCCCACTAATTTAGAATACCATACAAGTAAGTCGCTCTGGATAAGAGCGTCTGCTAAATGACTTAAATGTAAATGTAATCCCATTGTATTATAACTGAAGGGTGAGCCTTTACAGTATTTCTGAACCTATGTTTATGCTGTGTCCTCCTCCTTGGGGATACACCATGATTAATTCTGCACGTTTGTAGCATCACTCAAGCAGCTTGTGTATCGACAGCATGACATGGCATAGAGAGCACACGACACCATTCATTTTTTTCTCCATCGTGGCCATCCAAACATCACTGGGCTCCTTCACCCCAACAATGAGAGACATGGCGAGGGGAAGTGTCTTCGCAAAGTAATTAAACACATTCACGCATTCAAACATGACCCTTTGCAGCAGTGGTCCTACATTATGTTAAAACATATTGTTCTTTGTTGTGACTGTCAGCTACAGAACTGCCACACTGTGTGGTAGACCTGGATTCAATGGAACCATTAGAATATTGGCACACGTGCAAACTTCGCCCATCTGGCACCACAGGCAGGCTAAAGCAAATGCTAAAAGTATTTGTAAGATTTCAAATAGTATTTGAACCCAGGTCTTCTGTGTAGCATACTGTATAGTCTCTAAGCTGTTCTCTCAATGCTTGTTAGCTGCTGAGGTTTTGAGATTCGGTCATAATGTACCATAAATCATATTTGAGTCATTTGTGTTTACTTGTTCCAGCTGCAATAAAGGTTGTTAGCTGCATTGTTCGGTTTTGGGGACTGTTGGAAGCCTATGAGCAAGGGAACGGGTTCGTATTTTTGCATGCACGTGATTAGAGCAGCTTCTGTGCAGCCCTCCTCTGTAGCAGGTTGACGTTTACTGTCATGAATCTTGCCATGAAGTCCGAACTGAGCGATTTCCGCTTGCTGGACCAGCTGCTAAATCAAAATTTGCTATATCGTAAAAACGTATGAAAACTTAAAAATTAGCTTTTTGGTCTTAAAATGTAAGGTTAGGGTTAGGCATTAGGGTTAGAAGGGTGGTTAAGTTTTGGGTTAAGCTTAAAATCAGATTTTATGAATTTGTGGCTTTGCCAGCTGGTGACCACCCTGCAGAGCTGCTTCCAGGGTAAGATTCATTACAATAAATGCCAACCTGCTCCTCAGTAGAACAGGACCTGTATGACATTGATTTGCCTTTGACAGCTGCTCTCTCCACGGTAGCCCCCTCCTCCTATTCTCCCTCTCCTTCCTGGTCCAGGGAGGTAGCTGCAGGCAGCTGCTCCGTTCCATGTCTGACATAGCCTGGTCTCATAGACATAGACATAGCAAACATTAATCTAGGACACTCAAATTGGTATGATACAGTGCCTTCAGTATTCATACCCCTTGACCTATTTCACATTTTGTTGTGTTCACAAGCCAGAATTCAAAATGGATTAAATAAAAACAATTTTTAGCCATCTACATAATGACAAAGTGAAAACATGTTTTTAGACATTTTTGCTAATTTACTGTATTCAGGATTGGCCTGAGGGATGCACTCCTGTTGGACTGGAAAACATAGAGACCTTTGGTCAGTGGTGGGGCTTTTTCAATGCCGTAGCAACATCTTTATCTGGACAGAAAATGCATTGTTTATAACACAAACCCACCTTGGATAAGTGGTCCCTCAACACTCAATCCTCATGCCTCATTGTTTGTTCTTGTTTCCCAATTAACAGCTACTTCTCTGATGAGTGGGTCTTGGAGATGTACAAGTGCACAGCAAGTCTGAACCAGCACATTACTATATCAACGCAGATGAGGTGGGATGAATCTCAGGTTGTTGGTTTTTTCCATCTTTTAGTCGAGCATTTACCCTCTCAACATGGATCTTGTTTCTCGCAATGTCTTTCATGAGATGCATCTCACTCTCTGTGAACCTTCTGTGTTTCAGGAATGGAAGAATATTCACAGTGACTCCTGCAGGCATCAAGCTCTGGAACAACAAGCCTTTGTATGCCAACATCATGTCTCCAGACGTGGAGATTATCTCAAACCCCAACTTCTGGACAATGGCTTTGTATGACAGAGATCCTTGATACAGATCACTGCAGTATGTTATCACCACATTAGGTGCAACTCTCAGGAGTAGTTTGAAGGAGTGCATTGAACAGTAGGTTCTCTTCTGCAGACTTGGAGTAGCAACTTCTATGTCATTACAGTTCATGATCATCATGCAGTTTCTGCTGGACCCCTGAAAAGACACAGGCAGGCACGTTTGGTTATTCTTCCGACTTAGAACAATCTTCATGATGCTAATTAAACTAAGCTTGTGGATCACGTGAATGAAAGAGATGGTAACATTGCTGACAGTGCTTGCACTACAACGGAATAGTTGAGCCAGGTGCAAGATAGCGTAGCTGTGACGCAACTTCATAAGTGCCATGAACACTTGATCCTCAAATGACAGCATCTCAACCCTCCACCTGGCAAAGTAGGCAACGCAGTCCTTCCAAGTTATTGTCTGGAAATCCTGTTTCCATCCTAAATACTATCTGTGATGCTGAACACCTCTTGTGGGTATACAGCTGATTCTCCTGTAGAACCTTCAACTGTGCTAACAGTTCAACTGTCACTAGAGACACCCTGGTTCGATTCCAGGCTGTATCACAACCGGCCGAGTCCCATACGGCGGCGCACAATTGGCCCAGCAGCTTCCGAGTTTGGCCGGTGTAGTCCGTCATTGTAAATGAGAATTTGTTCTTAACGGTCTTGCCTAGTTAAAAAAAAGTTCAATTTGTAACAATTGAATTTATTTGTATTCTGCCATGGTGGATGTGCCACCTTTTCTGGTAAATACATGGGCCATTTCTCTTCCCCACCGGAAAATGGCAGCTGCAGATCCGAGTGTTGTCACTGGGGTTCCGGTCCACCCGTCTGAAAGACCAAAAAAATTAACATTTAACTAGATAGCTAGGTTGATTACTATAGATTACTAAAGACTTGAATATATTAACTGTAAAATGGACTGGGCCATGATTTCTACCAGCCCGGGCAAAATTCAGGTCCTAAATCTGTGGCATGCAATGTTTGTTAAGGAAGACTTCATTGCTGTGTCAGGCTAGTTTAGCAGCTTGTCTCCTAGCCCAGTCTGAAAAGTGCTAGCCTTGGGCTAGGTTAATTTCCATCCCTGCTGACATTTCTAACAGACTTCACAGGTCATTTGATTAGTCATGTACAACAGATTCACTAGTGGAACAAAACCCTTTCTGTGCTTTGTATGGGGAAAACAAAAAGTATTTTGTGAGCTAGCTAGCCAGAGAGTTAATCTTAGCTCACCCATTCGTGTAGTCACACTTTTCCATGTGGTGACATGCCAGCTAATGTTAGCCCACCTGTGCAGGGATATTTAGCTAATGTTTACTAGCTAGTTACGTTAGCTCATCGTTCGTTTAGTCAGACTTTTCCCCATGGTGACATGTTAGCTAGTCCACCAGATCAGGGATATTTAACGCTAGCTAGTTAGCGCTAATTACTCATGTTAGGCACATTCGCTAGCATGTCATCGCCTGTCGGGAAAGTCTGACTACACCACAGTGAGATGCAGTTCAACGTCAGCTAGCTAACGTTAGCTAATGTAGCCAACTAGCTAACCAAGGTGCTTAACTAAATATCCCTTCTCTGGTGGGCTAATACTAGCTAGCATATTACCACATGAAAAATTATAACTACACAGACCGTGAGCTAAGGTCAACTAACTGGCTAGCTCACTAAAGACTTGTCAATAAAAAGGTCACAACAGTCATTATGCTGACTTTCTTTTTACTTGTAATGAAGGTAACATGCATTGTACACGTAAGTACCTAGCTAACCACAGATATTTGACCTAACCAAAATAACTTGTTAGCAGCTAGAAAACATGGCTTACATTTAACACATGGCTCCAACGATGCATCCCGATTACAGAGGTCGGAAAACGATAATATCGGAGTAACGTTAGTGGTTACCACCCTTGCTTCTGATCGACGGACAGACTGACCTAAGGTTGGTTAGTTAGTTACAAAGGCCAGTATAACTCCCAAAATTCTAGTAATAAAAACATGCTAAGGTAGCTAATTGGAAAGATGCCAAACAACAATAGACAATTTCAATCATGTAAATGAGAAACTACAAAAAGGCTATAATATCTACTTGGTACTTGTGTAACGGATGTGAAATGGCTAGCTAGTTAGCGGGTACGCGCTAGTAGCGTTTCAATCAGTTACGTCACTTGCTCTGAGACTTAAGTAGGGTTTCCCCTTGCTCTGCAAGGGCCGTGGCCTTTGTGGAGCGATGGGTAACGATGCTTCGTGGGCGACCGTTGTTGATGTGTGCAGAAGGTCCCTGGTTCGCGCCCGAGTATGGGCGAGGGGACGGTTTAAAGTTATACTGTTACACTTGCTAGATTCCTTGCTACTTGTTGCTGAGAGTTTGCGTCAAGAAATTGAGTTTTTTCCAACACTGCCTTGAGTGATGACGTCAAAGCTTGCGACAGGATGTGTAGTTCTGTATGATAGCCACATTAGTGGCTAATTAGCATTTCATTTTCGGGGGGTAATTACAGGCAAATATATTGATAAAAGTTACCTTGTCAGAGAGAGATTTTTGCGGTTATCAAAATGTCACGCTAGGGTAAGCCTAAACGGAACACAGACCTTATATGAAGTAGTTCTAAAATCACCCGTGGAAAAACGATTGGACCCATTTCCGGGTATTACCGCCAGGTTTTATGGGTATGAGTCATGCTGTGGTACTCAATTGCAAATAGGTTGCATGTTTTAGAATATTTTTATTCTGTACAGGCTTCCTTCTTTTCACTCTGTCATTTAGGTTAGTATTGTGGAGTGTTATTGTTATTGAGCCATCCTCAGTTTTCTCCTACGACAGCCATTTAAACTTCTTAGGGCTGAGATCCTGTTAACGGGATCGATATGACAACAGCCAGCGAAAGTGCAGGGTGCCAAATTCAAAACAACAGAAATCCCATAATTAAAATTCCTCAAACATACATGTATTTCACACCATTTTAAAGATACACTTCTTGTTAATCCCACCACAGTGTCCGATTTCAAATAGGCTTTACGGCGAAAGCACCACAAACAATTATGTTAGGTCAGAGCCAAGTCACAGAAAAACAGCAATTTTTCCAGCCAAAGAGAGGAGTCACAAAAAGCAGAAATAGAGATAGAATTAATCACTAACCTTTGATGATCTTCATCAGTTGACATTCATAGGACTTCATGTTACACAATACATGTATGTTTTGTTCGATAAAGTTCATATTTATATAAAAAAATCTCAGGATACATTGGCGCGTTATGTTCAGTAGTTCCAAAAACATCTGGTGATTTTGCAGAGAGCCACATCAATTTACAGAAATAGTCATCATAAATGTTGATGAAAATACAAGTGTTATACATGGAACTTTAGATACACTTCTCCTTAATGCAACCGCTGTGTCAGATTTCAAAAAAGCTTTACGGAAAAAGCAAACCATGCAATCATCTGAGTACAGCGCTCAGAGACCAAACAAGCCAAAAAGATATCCACCATATTGTGCAGTCAACAGAAGTCAGAAATAACATTATAAATATTCACTTACCTTTGATGATTTTCATCAGAATGCACTCCCAGGAATCCCAGTTCCACAATAAATGTTTGTTTTGTTCGATAATGTCCATCATTTATGTCAAAATAGCTACTTTTGTTAGCGCGTTTGGTAAACAAATCCAAACTCACGAAGCGCGTTCACTAGGAGCAGACGAAATGTCAAAAGTTCCGTTACAGTCCCTAGAAACATGTGAAATGAAGTATCGAATCAATCTTTAGGATGTTTTTAACATAAATCTTCAATAATGTTCAAACTAGAGAATTCCTTTGTCTGTAGAAAAGCAATGGAACAGAGCTCGCTCTCACGTGAACGAGCGTCACGAGCTCAAGGCATTCTGCCAGACCTCTGACTCATTCCCCTCTCATTCGCCTCCACTTCCCAGTAGAAGCATCAAACAAGGTTCTAAAGACTGTTGACATCTAGTGGAAGCCTTAGGAAGTGCAACATGACGAATATCCCACTGTATAGGATATTGAATAGGGTATGAGCCTCAAAAACGACCAACCTCAGATTTCCCACTTCCTGGTTGGATTTTTTCTCAGGTGTTTGCCTGCCATATGAGTTCTGTTATACTCACAGACATCATTCAAACAGTTTTAGAAACTTCAGAGTGTTTTCTATCCAAATATACTAATAATATGCATATATTAGCAACTGGGACTGAGTAGCAGGCAGTTTACTCTGGGCACCTCTGGGAACCTTATTCATCCAAGCTACTCAATAATGCCCCCAGCCATAACTCACAGCCATTAAACTGTTTTAAAGTCAGCATTGGCTTCATTGTAAAATCCCTGAGTGGTTACCTTTCTCTCCGGCAACTGAGTTAGGAAGGATGCCTGTATTTTTGAAGTGACTGGATGTATTGATACACCATCCAAAGAGTAATTCTTAACTTCACCACGCTCAAAGGGATATTCAAATAATGCTTTGTTTTTTTACCCATGTACCAATAAGTGCCCTTCTTTGCGAGGCATTGGAAAACCTCCCTGGTCTTTGTGGTTGAATCTGTGTTTAAAATTCACTGTTCGACTGAGGGACCTTACAGAAAATTGTCTGTGCGGGGTACAGATATGAGGTAGACATAAGAAAATAATGTTAAACACTATTATTGCATACAGAGTGAATCGACGCAACTTATTATGTGACTCCGGAATTATTTAGGCTTGCCATAACAAAGGGGTTTAATACTTATTCACTGAAGGCATTTCGGCTTTTTATATTTTTATTAATTTGTTTAAAAAAAAATCTAAAAACATAATTCCACTTTGACGTCATAAGGTATTGTGTGTAGCATTTCATGTGTGTAGCATGTACATTTCCCTGACACCCAAAAGTACTTGTTATATTTTGAATGCTTAGCAGGACAGGAAAATGGTCTAATTCACACACTTATCAAGAGAGCATTCCTGGTTAATCCCTACTGCCCCTGATCTGGCGAACTCACTAAGCACATGCTTCATTTTAAATTATGTCTGAGAGTTGGAGCGTGCCACTGGCTGTCGGTAAATAAATAAATACTAGAAAATGCTTAAAATAAGGAATTCAAAATGATTTATACTTCTATTTTACTTTTGATACTTTAGTACATTTTAGCAATTACATTTACTTTTGATACTTAAGTATATTTAAAACCAAATACTTTTAGAATTGTATTCAAGTAGTATTTAACTGGGCACTTGAGTCATTTTCAATTAGTGTATCTTTACTTTTACTCAAGTATAGCAATTGGGTACTTTTCCTACCACTGATTATGACACTACCATAGATACCTGCTATGCTTATGAGGTAACATAACATAACCCTATAAATGCCTTCTATGCTGATGAGTGAGATAGGAAGCGATGTGAATTATGTGTTTACTAGATGATGAAAAAAGTGACGAGCCATTCAGACCAGCCTTTCTGATTGAACTTTCGTAAACTACATATTCTTTAGCTACTTTGCAACTACTTAGCATGTTAGCGAACCCTCTAACCTAACTCTTAACCCTAACCTTAAACCTTGGGTTGTCTTAAGGGTAAAAAATTACCCTCAATGTTTAACAGCAGAGAAAACCACCTAAATTATATTTTTTCAACTTGAAATCTGATGGCTTTTCCTAGTGTGACTCCAACATTAGAAAAAGTGAAACATCGCTGTAAAAAAAAGCTGTACACCACCAGGGTACAAAGATTGAAATCATTTACGCACGACAAAAAACACAAAGACACACACACAATGAGAAATTGAGAATATGTGTGCTACTGATTGAACTCAGCCAGCAGCTCCTGAAGAGGAAGAACACCATGGTTGACACAGTTAGAAAGAACAAGCCTGAGCTGCCCTCTGCACTCCTCGCAGCAAGGGGGAGAGAGGCCTTCTCATCAAAGTTTGCCTTCACCCCCACCACCACTCTAGTTTCTTACCTCCCAAAGAGGAACAAGAATGTGGTCCTCCTGAGCACACTGCACAAAACAGCTGAGATCAGTGATCGTGAGGACAGGAAGCCAGCCATCATCCTGGACTACAACCACAACAAAGGAGGCGTGGACAACATGTACAAGGTGATTGGAACTTACAGATGCAGGAGGATGACTGCCCACTCGTCCCTGGTCATCTTCCATAACATCATTGATGTGTCCTCATACAATGCCTTCATGATATGGAACAAGATCAACCCTACCTGGATCCCTGATAAGCGGAACAAGAGGAGGGTGTTCCTGGAGCAGCTGGGAAAGGCTTTGTAACCCCACACATTCAAAGAAGGGAGCACCTCCTTGGCACAGCAGCCTCTGCAGCGCTTGTGAAGGCTGTTCAGTGGGCTGTGTGAAAGCTGTTCAGTTGGCTGATTTTTGTCCTGATCCACCTGAGGCTGCAGCTGGGGCAGGCAAGAGGAGGAGATGCCAATTCTGTCTCCCAAAGAAGGACTGTAAAACAAATACAATGTGCTGTACATGTGAGATATACATCTGCAAGTCCATGCACACACACTTGCATACTGTCCTACATGTGCTAATTAGAGTTGATTGATTTATGTTCTTCACGTTTTTGTTTTGTATCTATGATCTTATTTTATTCTTATTGTTGTTGTTTATACACCTTGTGGGTGGGGGCAATGGTTTAAAAAATGGGAGAAGACTAGTATTTGTAGTAGAGGTCGACCGATTAATCGGAATGGCCGATTAATCGGGGCCGATTTCAAGTTTTCATAACAATCGGAAATCGGTATTTTTGGGCGCCGATTTGCCGATTAAAAAAAATTAAAATTTACTAGGCAAGTCAGTTAAGAACACATTCTTATTTTCAATGACGGCCTAGGAACGTTTTGCCTCGTTTAGGGGCAGAACGACAGATTTTTAACCTTGTCAGCTCCGGGGATCCAATCTTGCATTGATTACATTGCACTCCACGAGGGGCCTGCCTGTTAGCGAATGCAGTAAGCTAAGGTAAGTTGCTAGCTAGCATTAAACTTATCTTATAAAAAACAATCAATCAATGACTGTCATTGATCCAATGTGTACTTAACCATAAACATCAATGCCTTTCTTAAAATCAATACACAAGTATATATTTTTAAACCTGCATATTTAGCTAAAAGAAATCCAGGTTAGCAGGCAATATTAACCAGGTGAAATTGTGTCATTTCTCTTACGTTCATTGCACGCAGAGTCAGGGTATATGCAACAGTTTGGGCCGCCTGGCTGTTTGCGAACTAATTTGCCAGAAACTTTACGTAATTTGACAACATTGAAGGTTGTGCAATGTAACAGGAATATTTAGACTCATGATGCCACCCGTTAGATAAAATACGGACGGAATAAACGTTTTGTTTTCGAGGTGATAGTTTCGGATTAGTCAAAGGTTATGGTTTGAGAGAAAATAGTCGACGCGTTATAAATTCCTGTAATAACTTGCGGCTGAATTTGAAAGGGGTTCCTTCGTTATTTTACCGTTCATGTCTTCCATAGAGAATGTCTTGATCTACTTCAAATAAGGTCTGTGTTATGCTGCAGGGGGCGTATTGGAAAAACTGGAAAATATTGTGCCAATTTTCAAACGGCCTCTTAATCAATTTTTGCTCTTACAATATGCATATTAATATTAATATTGGATAGAAAACAATCTCTAGTTTCTAAAACCGTTCTAATTTTTCTCTGAGTGGTACAGAGAGTCATTTGGCAGCACTTTCCCTGACCATTACATTTCATTTTACATTTAAGTCATTTAGCAGACGCTCTTATCCAGAGCGACTTCAAATTGGTGCATTCACCTTATGATATCCAGTGGAACAACCACTTTACAATAGTGCATCTAACTCTTTTAGGGGGGGGGGGGGTTAGAAGGATTACTTTATCCTATCCTAGGTATTCCTTAAAGAGGTGGGGTTTCAGGTGTCTCCGGAAGGTGGTGATTGACTCCGCTGACCTGGCGTCGTGAGGGAGTTTGTTCCACCATTGGGGTGCCAGAGCAGCGAACAGTTTTGACTGGCTGAGCGGGAACTGTACTTCCTCAGAGGTAGGGAGGCGAGCAGGCCAGAGGTGGATGAACGCAGTGCCCTTGTTTGGGTGTAGGGCCTGATCAGAGCCTGAAGGTACGGAGGTGCCGTTCCCCTCACAGCTCCGTAGGCAAGCACCATGGTCTTGTAGCGGATGCGAGCTTCAACTGGAAGCCAGTGGAGAGAGCGGAGGAGCGGGGTGACGTGAGAGAACTTGGGAAAGTTGAACACCAGACGGGCTGCGGCGTTCTGGATGAGTTGTAGGGGTTTAATGGCACAGGCAGGGAGCCCAGCCAACAGCGAGTTGCAGTAATCCAGACGGGAGATGACAAGTGCCTGGATTAGGACCTGCGCCGCTTCCTGCGTGAGCAGGGTCGTACTCTGCGAATGTTGTAGAGCATGAACCTACAGGAACGGGTCACCGCCTTGATGTTAGTTGAGAACGACAGGGTGTTGTCCAGGATCACGCCAAGGTTCTTAGCACTCTGGAGGAGGACACAATGGAGTTGTCAACCGTGATGGCGAGATCATGGAACGGGCAGTCCTTCCCCGGGAAGAAGAGCAGCTCCGTCTTGCCGAGGTTTCAGCTTGAGGTGGTGATCCGTCATCCACACTGATATGTCTGCCAGACATGCAGAGATGCGATTCACCACCTGGTTATCAGAGGGGGAAAGCAGAAGATTAATTGTGTGTTGTCTGCATAGCAATGATGGAGAGACCATGTGAGGATATGACAGAGCCAAGTGACTTGGTGTATAGCGAGAATAGGAGAGGGCCTAGAACAGAGCCCTGGGGACACCAGTGGTGAGAGCACGTGGTGCGGAGAAAGATTCTCGCCACGCCACCTGGTAGGAGCGACCTGTCAGGTAGGACGCAATCCAAGCGTGGGCGCGCCGAGAGATGCCCAGCTCGGAGAGGGTGGAGAGGAGATCTGATGGTTCACAGTATCAAAGGCAGCCGATAGGTCTAGAAGGATGAGAGCAGAGGAGAGAGAGTTAGCTTTAGCAGTGCGGAGCGCCTCCGTGACACAGAGAAGAGCAGTCTCAGTTGAATGACTAGTCTTGAAACCTGACTGATTTGGATCAAAGAAGGTCATTCTGAGAGAGATAGCAGGAGAGCTGCCAGGACGCGCACGTTCAGAGTTTTGGAGAGAAAGAAAGAGGGATACTGGTCTGTAGTTGTTGACATCGGAGGGATCGAGTGTAGGTTTTTTCAGAAGGGGTGCAACTCTCGCTCTCTTGAAGACGGAAGGACGTAGCCAGCGGTCAAGGATGAGTTGATGAGCGAGGTGAGGTAAGGGAGAAGGTCTCCGGAAATGGTCTGGAGAAGAGAGGAGGGGATGGGTCAAGCGGCAGGTTGTTGGGCGGCCGGCCGTCACAAGACGCGAGTTTCATCTGGAGAGAGAGGGGAAAGAGGTCAAAGCACAGGGTAGGGCAGTGTGAGCAGAACCAGCGTGTCGTTTGACTTAGCAAACGAGGATCGGATGTCGTCGACCTTTTTTCAAAATGGTTGACGAAGTCATCAGCAAGAGGGAGGAGGGGGAGGAGGGGGGAGGATTCAGGAGGGAGGAGAAGGTGGCAAAGAGCTTCTAGGGTTAGAGGCAGATGCTTGGAATTTAGAGTGTAGAAATTGGCTTTAGCAGCAGAGACAGAAGAGGAGAATGTAGAGAGGAGGGAGTGAAAGGATGCCAGGTCCGCAGGGAGGCGAGTTTTCCTCCATTTCCGCTCGGCTGCCCGGAGCCCTGTTCTGTGAGCTCGCCATGAGTCGTCGAGCCACGGAGCAGGAGGGGAGGACCGAGCCGGCCTGGGGATAGGGGACATAGAGAGTCAAAGGATGCAGAAAGGGAGGAGAGGAGGGTGAGGAGGCAGAATCAGGAGATAGTTGGAGAGGTTTGAGCAGAGGGAAGAGATGATAGGATGGAAGAGGAGAGAGTAGCGGGGGAGAGAGAGCGAAGGTTGGGACGGCGCGATACATCCGAGTAGGGGCAGTGTGGGAAGTGTTGGATTGAGAGCGAGAGGGAAAAGGATACAAGTAGTGTCGGAGACTTGGAGGGAGTTGCAATGAGATTAGTGAAGAACAGCATCTAGTAAAGATGAGGTCAAGCGTATTGCCTGCCTTGTGGAGTAGGGGGGAGGTGAGAGGGTGAGGTCAAAAGAGGCAGAGAGTGGAAAGAAGGAGGCAGAGAGGAATAGTCAAGGTAGACGTGGGAGTTAAAATCACCCAGAACTGTGAGAGGTGAGCCATCCTCAGGAAAGGAACTTATCAGGGCGTCAAGCTCATTGATGAACTCTCCAAGGAACCTGGAGGCGATAAATGATAAGGATGTTAAGCTTGAAAGGGCTGGTAATGTGACAGCATGGAATTCAAAGACCAAGAAGTAGAATGTCAGAAATCTATGCTCGCTTCAACGTTATGCCTATACATGGTCATTATACGTAAGACCCTACGTACACTCCTCGTACGCCTTGCTCTGGGTGTCAGAGGGTATGAGAGAGAGAAATTTAGTGAATATCTTGTTCAGAGGTTGAATAAGAGCTATTTCTTTGACGTGACCGACCACTTCCGGAAGTCTGAAGCGCGCGTCTTGGGAGTGATATTGTGTCTGTTTTGCTGCTGTTTTGGACGGGAACAATCTCCGGCTGGGTTTTTATTTGATAAATGAGACCATATCATCGTAATGTATGTTTTTTCAATATAGTTTAATCAGATTATTTGAATTTTTTCGGGAGTTTTGCCGTGTTTCGGTCTCTGATTTTTTAACGTTGGACAAATCCGTGCCAGTCGACCAGTAGCCAATGCTAAGTGAGAAGGGACAGTTGCCATCCTGACTCCAAACAACGACTCATCTGGACAAAGGACACCCTGATCAACATTCTGATGAAAGATCAGCCAAAGTAAGACCCAATTTATAATGTTTTTCATATATCTGTCGTGCATGTCAACTGGTCGCTGCGGCCCAAGTGTGTCTGGCTATGTGGCTATGCTAACATAGCGCTACATTTTGTTTTCGCTGTAAAACATTTAATAAATCGGAAATATTGTCTGGAATCACAAGAATCCTGTCTTTCAATTGCTGCACAGTATGTATTTCTCAGATATGTTTTATGATGAGTAATTAGTTATTTGACGTTGGTGTCTGTAAATGTTATGGCTGCTTTCGGTGCAATTTCTGATTGTAGCTGAAATGTAATTTATGATTTTATCCCATAAATATGCACATTTTCAAAAAAAAACATATGCTATACAATTAATATGTTATCAGACTGTCATCTTATGAAGTGGTTTCTTGTTAGTGGCTATATATACTTTATTTGGTCGAATTAGTGATAGCTAGTGACGGAGTAAAAAAACTGATGGAGTTAGAAAAGTGCTCTCTTTTGCTGACGTGGTTAGCTAATGATTTACATATTTTGTCTTCCCTGTAAAACATTTTAAAAATCGGACATGTTGGCTTGATTCACAAGATGTCTACCTTTCATATGCTGTATTGGACTTGTTAATGTGTGAAAGTTAATATAAAAAAAAAAAATAGATTTTGAATTACGCGCCCTGCACTTGAAATGGCAGTTGTCATAGGTGTACCTGTGTGGGGATTGCAGCCAACAAACAAGTTAAACGCGCCTCGACGTTTTGATACCCGTGTAAATCTCACTAGGATAAGGTAACGTTTGTCAACATAATTTTCATAAATCCACTCTACAATTTTTTTATCTTCGCTTATATTTAGCCAATATTGATCAGAGTTACCTTGTCCTATGGATATCTACACAGTTATAAAATTGGCCATGGTGATGTAAGCCTACACGAAACACAGACCTTATTTTAAGTGAATCTAAAAATATCCTATGGAACAAATGAAGGAACCGCTTTCAGATTTTGCTAGGTGTCATGGGAATTATGACTCGCACTTTGGTTGTCAATTCTTACCATGCCCATTATTAAAATAGGATTTCCTGCATATAGAAATTAAAGTTTTTGTTTTCAAATTCATCACAGGTAACTTAAACTCTATTTTTATTCAAACAGTTGAGAGTATTTGTCTCCTAAGCAGACTCTTCAGTATCATTGTCACTTCAGAGCTGTGTGCGTGTGTGTATTTATGTATTATATTAAGTTATAAATAAAAGTGTTCATTCAGTATTGTTGCAATTGTCATTATTACAAAATGTGTGTGTGTGTAATGATATATATATATATATATATATTATATATATATATATATATATATATATATATTATATATTTTTTAAAAAATGTTTTTTTTTAAATAAATCGGCCGATTAATCGGTATTGGCTTTTTTTGTCCTCCAATAATCGGTATCGGTATCGGCATTGAAAAATCATAATCGGTCGACCTCTAATTTGTAGTTCCTCATTGTACAGTAAATAAGAATATCACTATGTTGCAAATAAAGTTCAAGATTGTTATTGTTCCCTTCAATTAAATGCATTCCAAACTACTTTCTGCACATTTCTTCTACTTTCTTAGGCTATACAAGTGCTATCTCTTGCTAAAAAAAAATTTTTTACACCTATGCAGTGCCTTTAGCAATAATAATAATAAACCTGTACTTTAGTAAAGAAAACAATTATGACAGGTGTGTTGTGATGAATGACAGGTTGTTTCTTCATGCAAAATAGATTTGGGGTTTAAAATTCAATTAAGCTGCTTTATTTTAGGGGTTTAGTGAAAGAGGGTAATTTTTTACTCTTAGGACAAGGGGAGTATACAGAATGTTAAGACTACACAACGGTTAACCCTAATGTTAGCGTTAGCCACCTAGCTAAAGTTAGCCACAACAATTGGAATTCGTAACATATCATATGTGTTGAAAATTCGTAACATTTTGTAATAATTGTCATTTGTAGTATATCATACGAATTCTAATTTCTAACATATCAAATGAAATGGTGATGGACATCCACAAATGAATACATACCATATGAAATGTAACATATCATACTAAATAGAGGGAGCAGTGTTGTATTACTCAAGACAAGTCTCGGCCTCTAGTCTGGTCTCGAAACCACATTTCGAGTGTGTGGGTCTTGTCTTGTCTGACAGGTCGCTCCTACCAGGTGGTGTGGCGAGAATCTGTCTCGCGCACCACGTGCTCTCACCACTGGTGTCCCCCAGGGCTCTGTTCTAGGCCCTCTCCTATTCTCGCTATACACCAAGTCACTTGGCTCTGTCATATCCTCACATGGTCTCCTCCTATCATTGCTATGCAGACGACACACAATTAATCTTCTCCTTTCCCCCCTCTGATAAACCAGGTGGTGAATCGCATCTCTGCATGTCTGGCAGACATATCAGTGTGGATGACGGATCACCACCTCAAGCTGAACCTCGGCAAGACGGAGCTGCTCTTCTTCCCGGGGAAGGACTGCCCGTTCCATGATCTCGCCATCACGGTTGACAACTCCATTGTGTCCTCCTCCCAGAGTGCTAAGAACCTTGGCGTGATCCTGGACAACACCCTGTCGTTCTCAACTAACATCAAGGCGGTGACCCGTTCCTGTAGGTTCATGCTCTACAACATTCGCAGAGTACGACCCTGCCTCACGCAGGAAGCGGCGCAGGTCCTAATCCAGGCACTTGTCATCTCCCGTCTGGATTACTGCAACTCGCTGTTGGCTGGGCTCCCTGCCTGTGCCATTAAACCCCTACAACTCATCCAGAACGCCGCAGCCCGTCTGGTGTTCAACTTTCCCAAGTTCTCTCACGTCACCCCGCTCCTCCGCTCTCTCACTGGCTTCCAGTTGAAGCTCGCATCCGCTACAAGACCATGGTGCTTGCCTACGGAGCTGTGAGGGGAACGGCACCTCCGTACCTTCAGGCTCTGATCAGGCCCTACACCCAAACAAGGGCACTGCGTTCATCCACCTCTGGCCTGCTCGCCTCCTACCTCTGAGGAAGTACAGTTCCCGCTCAGCCCAGTCAAAACTGTTCGCTGCTCTGGCACCCCAATGGTGGAACAAACTCCCTCACGACGCCAGGTCAGCGGAGTCAATCACCACCTTCCGGAGACACCTGAAACCCCACCTCTTTAGGATACCTAGGATAGGATAAAGTAATCCTTCTAACCCCCCCCCCCCTTAAAAGAGTTTTAGATGCACTATTGTAAAGTGGTTGTTCCACTGGATATCATAAGGTGAATGCACCAATTTGTAAGTCGCTCTGGATAAGAGCGTCTGCTAACTGACTTAAATGTAAATGTAAATGTCTTGGTGTCTGATACATTTGTACTCGGTCTTGACTCGGTCTCAGACAGTGAGGACTCAAATGACTTAAAAAACTCATAATTATCAGCTTCCATTCAGTCAGATCATAAAACCGTTCCACCAAGCCAAATACATTCACTCCTTTCTTGAAACATTAATATCTTAACAGCCTTTATATCTATTATATACATGTTTGCGCAGTGGCGAACCTATAGGCCTTCAGTGTGTGACAGATTCGTGATTCTGAAAGGACAGCAACCGAAATACCAGCGCACTGATGTAGGAGAGTGCACTTTTTGTAAAACACAAAGGGCCTGTGGTGTAGAGGAGGGTATATGCATGTACTATAAGCTGTATACCCACATTTGTCCTGTGGGAATTGCTTATACTCACTTCTTAATCCCTACTGATGCGTATCAAAGTAGTGTAGTGGAGGTATACGACTTTTTAATTATGTAGTACAATAGAGAAATCACAATCGCAAAGTTTGAGTGGAATATCGTCTGCAAGCAGCAAGTGTGTGCAGCTCTCAATTAGTTTTAACATTGGTTTCTAATTATGATATCTACAAGTAAATGCCAACTAAGGCAACAATGGGTATGCAAACCAGGTAGTCAGAGTTTAGTCAGAAGTGTTGGCTAGTAGGTATTTTGTGATGTGCAATTGTCATCATGTGCTGTTTGCATCAGCGGAGTAGACATGGTTGTATTTTTCTATTTCATTTTATTATGTGAAAACTCATAAGGAGAACTCATAAAAAACCATAGGAAAACACAGTTTGGGAACTTTTGGACAAAATGAGAGTATACCCAGTTCTCCAGGCACTACTACACCACTACATCAGGCAAGACAGCAGTCACACACAGCATGATGTGAAAGGATAAGCAGTCCATAAACTCTGACATAATAAGCCAGTAGGTCCCAATCATAGAATAGAAAAACAAAACTGCATTTCCCAATTGAAATGTACAAATATTAATTCCCATTGCCAAAAACATTTCACGTTTAGAACACAAAGTAACCGGTGACCTAAAGTTTAGGTGCAGATATCAAACAAACAGACAATCATAAATATCATCAAAATTCAAATTCCCAGTTTAAGCTACAAAACCAACTTCATAAGAGGTTTTAAAAATAGGTTCTATATGTCTCAACGTTCTAGGACGTACACTTAACCTCTAACGAGCCTCTACCCCGGGTCCGGGATCACCCCCCCACCCCCCCACACACTGATTAGCATAGCTAGCATAGCTTCACAAGTAGATAGTAGCATCTAAATATCATTAAATCACAAGTCCAAGACACCAGATGAAAGATACAGATCTTGTGAAT
>NC_036851.1:2095437-2103747 GCF_002910315.2 Salvelinus sp. IW2-2015 | reverse complement strand
TAAAAGCCACCATTTCAGATTTTTAAAATGTTTTACAGGGAAGACAAAATATGTAAATCTATTAGCTAAACACTTTTCTAACTCCATCAGTTTCTTACTACTTCAGGTGCTATCACCAATTCGGCTAAACTAAGATATTGATAGCCACTAACAAGAAAAAACCCTCTTCAGATGACAGTCTGATAACATATTTATGGTATAGGATAGGTTTTGTTAGAAAAAAGTGCATATTTCAGGTAGAAATCACAGTTTACAATTGCACCGACCATCACAAGACGACTAGAATTACTATAGAGAGCAACGTGTATGACCAATTTACTCATCATAAACATTTCATAAAAATAGACAAAGCATAGCAATGAAAGACACAGTTCTTGGTGATTTCAGACCATATTTCAGATTTTCTAAGCGTTTTTCAGCGAAAACACAATAAATCGATAAAGTTAGCATACCACAGTGTGCAACCGTTACCAGAGCTTCTTCCATCAGATTCTTGGGCAATGTATCCTTTCTATGTTGTAATCTTCTTTTGGTCGATAGATGTCCTCTGTCCTTCGAAATGTCCACTAACAACAACCGAGACACCGAAACGTTCCCAAAGCTAGAAAGTGCACGACAAAGAAATTCCTCAGAATCGCACTAAACGGATATAAATTGCTATAAAACGGTTCAAATTAACTACATTATGATGTTTTTAACAACTATAACGAGTAAAAACATGACCAGAGAAATATTGCTGGCTAAACAACGATTTGGAATGAGGCAAGTCCGATGTCCTTCACGCTTCAGGCGCGCGACGAGAAAGGGAGTTACCTCTACGTTTTGTTCTTTTATAGTGGCTGTGATTGTGCAATCGATTCCATTCAAAACGTGATGACGTACAGACACCCAGAGGAAGACGTAGGCAGTGTCGGTTTCTTCATAGCATTCACTGTCGCCTTAAAAACAGACTCCAGATCAGGGGTAAAAATTTCTGAAATCTGACCCCTGTCATGAAAAGTGCTGTAGATATTGTTCTGTACCACTCAGAGACAAAATTCCAACGGCTATAGAAACTAGAAAGTGTTTTCTATCCAATAATAACAATAATATGCATATTGTACGATCAAGAATTTAGCACGAGGCAGTTTAATTTGGAGACCCAAATATGCTAATGCGGAACAGCACCCCCTATAGTTCCAAGATTAAGCATAGTTGGCAGAATAGATGGATAAAGTTCAATGCATGATTATTATAATTCACCAATACATTTCTTGGTAGATATTGCTATCAGGTTGTAAATCACAGCTGGCCTGGTACATTGTTTGCTGCCATTCGGGATGCACTGTTTTAGTTTCAATGACTCAACATTTTGGACAAAAATGGACGAATGTAACTAAGCCTGGGAATGTCAATACAATCAAACTAGCAAGGGCAATGATCACAAGTCAGTCATAATGTGGCTAATAGGGAAGCGTATCTATTTATGTAACAAGCTAAAAACACAGAGCCTAACATTAGCTAGAAACTGCTAGGAGGATGTTATGTCATGCCATTGGAGGAGTGGGTGAGTGAGTGAGTGACTTTTTCCCCTCATATTGTTTTTCGGTGGCTATACACAGCTAGAGATTCTGGTGTCATTTGGTTAGCTAGCAAAAACTTGAATGATTGCAATACATTAGCATTTCTATTGCGTTCACAAATTCATTCTGATTATCTACTCCGATTTCAGAGCACTCTCGTCTGAGTGTGCAAGAGCGCAGAACAACTGATGAATTTACGAATGCACAACACCTGCTGATCAGTGTCAGAAACGTAGGCAAAAAAAAACACTCTAGATAACATGTAAACACCCTAACCAGCTCTGCTACGGCAAGTCAAATAGTTGGAGTGAGGTGTTCTCTCATTTGTGTCTGGAAGTAGCTAGCAAGCTAGCTTCTTATGGCTGAAGGGGCAGTATTGAGTAGCTTGGATGAAAGGTGCCCATATCAAACGGCCTGCTCCTCAGTCATAGTTGCTAATATTTGCATATTATTATTAGTATTGGATAGAAGACACTCTAAAGTTTCTAAAACTGTTTGAATTATGTCTGTGAGATTAACAGAACTCATATTGGCAGGCAAAATCCTGAGTTGAAATCAAAACAGGAAGTCAGAAATCTGAGCTTGTCTGTATTTCACCAGAGTCCCTTTAAAAATCAATTGATTCATGAATGATGTTGCACTGCCTAGGGTTCCACTAGATGGTCAACCCATTCAATATAAATTTCCACATGCAGGACTTCTATGATGTTTGTGGAGAGAATTGAGAGCAGAATCATTCAGGTGTCCATCAAAAGCAGCCATTTCCTGATCATGCCTTTTCTTCATGCAAGACACTGACGTTCCATTCTCACGCAGCACAAGAACGAATTACTCCTGTTGGAACTTTATTGAAGCTATATGTTAAAAAATCCTTATGATTGATTCAGTACTTAGTTTGAAATGTTTCTTCGACCGGTAATATCACATTTTGAAGTTTTTGTCCGATATAACGCTGACCAGAATTAGCATTTGGATATGTAAACCAGACGCGCTAACAAAAGAAGGTATTTGGACATAAATAATGGATTTTTTTCGAACAAAACAAACATTTATTGTGGACCTGGGATTCCTGGTGTGCTTTCTGATCTAGATCATCAAAGGTAATGGAATATTTATCATGTATTTTATTGTTTATAGTGACGCCATCTTTGCAGCTGTGGTATGCTGTTTTTGAGCGCCGTCTCAGATTATAGTTATTAGATTATAGTTTTTTTGAAATCTGACATAGCGGTTGCATTAAGGAGAGGTATATCTATAATTCAATGTGTATAACTTGTATTATCATCTATATTTATGATGAGTATTTCTGTTGAAATGATGGGCTATGCAAAGTCACTTGATGTTTTTGCATTTAGTGAATCTTGTAGCCTCAATGTAACCTCAGATATTTTGATATAAATAAGAATTTAATCAAACAAAACATGCATGTATTGTGTAACATGAAGTCCTATGAGTGTCATCTGATGCAAATAATCGAAGGTTAGTGATTCATTTTATCTCTATTCTGGTTTTTTTGAAGCTATCTTTAGCTGGGAAAAATGGCTGTGATTATTGTGGTTTTGTGGTGACCTAACATAATCGTTTGTAGTGCTTTCGCTGAAAAGCCTATTTGAAATCGGACACTTTGGTGGGATTAACAACAAGATTACCTTTAAAATGATATAAGACACATGAATGTCTGAGGAATTTTAATTATGAGATTTCTGGTTTTTGAATTTGGCGCCCTGCACTTGGACTGGCTGTTGTCATATCGGTCCCGTTACCGGGACTGCAGCCAGTTAGCTTGGATGCTTGGTTGGGACAAGCATGCCTTGGCAGGCAAGCTGCAGAAGGACGAGGAGGCTACAATTAACCATCTTTTATCAATGCAATTTTGACGGCCAACAAGCTGAAAAGGTTGAGAGGGTTTATCTAATGTTCCCTTGTTAGATTTGAGCTAATATTGCTCTGGCTAGCATAAGTTGTTGATCTTGTTGTTGTTGATGTGTATAACTGAGGGAGAGAGTGTAACGAGTGCGCTGAGAGTCGAGGAGCAAGTTCAGGGATTGAGTGTTTTAATAAATAAAATAAACAATGAACACGAAACACAAACAACGCACCGACATGAAAACAGAGTCAATAACACCTGAGGAAAGAACCAAGGGGAGTGACAGATATGGGGAAGATAATCAAGGAGGGTTAGTTTTTATTTTTTTATTTCACCTTTATTTAACCAGGTAGGCTAGTTGAGAACAAGTTCTCATTTACAACTGCGACCTGGCCAAGTTAAAGCAAAGCACACAAACAACAACACAGAGTTAAAAATGGAATAAACAAGCGCACGTCAATAGAACAATAGAAAAAAAGAAAGTCTATATACAGTGTATGCAAATGGCGTGAGGAGGTAAGGCAATAAATAGGCCATAGTAGCAAGTAATTACAATTTAGCAAATTAACACTGGAATGATAGATGTGCAGATGATGATGATGTGCAAGTAAAAATACTGGTGTGCAAAAGAGCAGAAAAGTAAATAAAAACAATATGGGGACGAGGTAGGTAGATTGGATGGGCTACTTACAGATGGGCTATGTACAGCTGCAGCGATCGGTGAGTGTCATGAGGTGCAGGTGCGCAAGACGATGGTTGCAGGTGTGCGGGATAATCAGCAGACTGACGACCTAGAGCCCGGAGAGGGAGTATATGTGACAGAGAGGCTACCTTATCTGGTTTCAGAGCTGGTCATGGGTGCACCTCAGCCACGCTCAAGGTCCTAAACGACATCTTAACCGCCATCAATAAGAAACAATACTGTGCAGCCGTATTCATTGACCTGGCCAAGGCTTTCGACTCTGTCAATCACCACATCCTCATCGGCAGACTCGACAGCCTTGGTTTCTCAAATGATTGCCTCGCCTGGTTCAYCAACTACTTCTCTGATAGAGTTCAGTGTGTCAAATTGGAGGGTCTGTTGTACGGGCCTCTGGCAGTCTCTATGGGAGTGCCACAGGGTTCAATTCTTGGACCGACTCTCTTCTCTGTATACATCAATGATGTCGCTCTTGCTGCTGGTGAGTCTCTGATCCACCTCTACGCAGACGACACCATTCTGTATACTTCTGGCCCTTCTTTGGACACTGTGTTAACAACCCTCCAGGCGAGCTTCAATGCCATACAACTCTCCTTCTGTGGCCTCCAATTGCTCTTAAATACGAGTAAAACTAAATGCATGCTCTTCAACCGATCCCTGCCTGCACCTGCCCGCCTGTCCAACATTACTACTCTGGACGGTTAGGGGTCTGGTTAGACTGTAAACTCTCCTTCCAGACTCACATCAAACATCTCCAATCCAAAGTTAAATCTAGAATTGGCTTCCTATTCCGCAACAAAGCATCCTTCACTCATGCTGCCAAACATACCCTTGTAAAACTGACCATCCTACCAATCCTCGACTTCGGTGATGTCATTTACAAAATAGCCTCCAATACCCTACTCAATAAATTGGATGCAGTCTATCACAGTGCCATCCGTTTTTGTCACCAAAGCCCCATATACTACACCCACCACTGCGACCTGTACGCTCTCGTTGGCTGGCCCTCGCTTCATACTCGTCGCCAAACCCATGGCTCCAGGTCATCTACAAGACCCTGCTAGGTAAAGTCCCCCCTTATCTCAGCTCGCTGGTCACCATAGCAGCACCCACCTGTAGCACACGCTCCAGCAGGTATATCTCTCTGGTCACCCCCAAAACCAATCTCTTCCTTTGTTCCGCCTCTCCTTCCAGTTCTCTGCTGCCAATGACTGGAACGAACTACAAAAATCTCTGAAACTGGAATCACTTATCTCCCTCACTAGCTTTAAGCACCAGCTGTCAGAGCAGCTCACAGATTACTGCACCTGTACATAGCCCATCTATAATTTAGCCCAAACAACTACTTCTTTCCCTACTGTATTTATTTATTTATTTATTTTGCTCCTTTGCACCCCATTATTTCTATCTCTACTTTGCACATTCTTCCACTGCAAATCAACCATTACAGTGTTTTACTTGCTATATTGTATCTACTTTGCCACCATGGCCTTTTTTTTGCCTTCACCTCCCTTATCTCACCTCACTTGCTCACATTGTATATATACTTATTTTTCTACTGTATTATTGACTGTATGTTTTGTTTTACTCCATGTGTAACTCTGTGTTGTTGTATGTGTCGAACTGCTTTGCTTTATCTTGGCCAGGTCGCAATTGTAAATGAGAACTTGTTCTCAACTTGCCTACCTGGTTAAATAAAGGTGAAATAAAAAATAAATGAAATAAACCTTTTCGTGGTTGTTTGATCAATAGGACTGTAAAGTTCCCAAATTAAAGTGGTGTTTGTGTTTACATATTTGCAGAAATCCGTTCAGGTGTATTGTGTGGCTTTTGGCGAATGCGTTCTAATGATCTAAAGTCGCTGTTGTTACTGCCTGTAAACACACAGTCCAGTTCCAAGTGAAAGATGGCAGGCCCGAATGTCAAATGACTTGTTTGTATAAGGGTCTACTGTAGCTATGATTGGCTGTAGCGCACTTGTCTGTGTAGACTCAGGTCCTGGACAAGACAGATGTTTTTATTTGGTTTTATTTCCTGCAGTGTCTATTAAATTGTCCAAACGCACAGTCACTTTCCCACTCTATATTGCTATAGAATGTTCACAAATGCGTTAGTATACGTACTTCCAAAACATTCTAAGAATTTATGAAAATTACTATATCTCCTGTAAGTGGTCGCTTGTCAGAATTGTTTCATATTCTTTCTGGGGGTGTATATGAACAGATTTCATGTTGCTAAAATGCTGTCAGTTCCACTTTAAATGCAACAATGTTTCATACACATACTGTAAGTTATTTTCAAAGAGAAGGCTAACAACAGCAAGCGCAATGTAATAAAAAACACAGTTTCACTCACCAGATGATGATAATTTGAAACTTAACTTCTTGTTGAAAGTTATTCCTGAAAGGAATTTGATAACATTCGCTGCAGCCGTTGCAAACTAGCCGACAACAAAGGCAGAAGTTTCCATACATTTTTGTAAAAACAGTCCTACTCATTAAGTCAAAATGTGATTGGTTGATTCCACTGTCACTCCAAAATGTTGCCCTAATACAGTTGAATGGCAGATGCCTTTATCTAGCTTCTGATGGCCTACAGTAGCCAATGGCTGACTTAGCTAGCTAGATTTATCTCCCCAGAGACCAGCAAAAAGAAATCCTGCTTGCATCTTTTTTTTCTCTTCAGTGTTATTCCTTTCCTTTTCAATAAAAACTGAAGAGATTAAATCAGAACATCATTGAAAATAATAATATAATTATCATCAATTGTCTCTCCATCTCATTCTGTCTGTTATTCCATTGTATTATAATCATTATTTTATATATACTTAGTCTTTCTCTGAAAGCCTAGAAGGCCCATTATTCCCCACTGTGTTTGTTTTACTAATAATTTGTAGAGTGGCTCTATTTTCCTTCAGCATGCATTTTTTTCACTATTCTGAATGTCTAAAAATCCATATGTTTTTCTGAAATATGAACACAGAAATACTGGACATTTTGAACTCTTATAATGGTGGTGATTTTTCTGGTCTCGGTCTTGACTTGGTCTCGCCCCCCCCGGTCTTGGTCTTGACTCAGACTCAGTTTTCTCCGGTCTTGGTCTTGAATCAGTCCCGCTTTAGATGGTTTCGAACACAACACTGAGAGGGAGATTAATTTACATTTACTATGTTACATCTACCCCTGATTCCAGGTTGCCTGATGTAGAGTAATTAGCACCATGCTCTCTCTCTCCCTCTCTCTATCTTTCTCTCTCTCTCCCCCACTCTCTGTTTCTCATCTGAAACATGCACTGTATCAGCCTGACCTAGAAACAAGGGACGAGTTTCTTGCTGCATCGACAAGAGCTTGGGAAAATATTTATCTTGGTGCTTGGTGCTCCCAGCATTCAAACTCAGATACATGTAATATGTACATCAATTTCATGACGGTCTGCGTGTGCAAGCTTTTCTTTGACAGAGTGAATCTCTACAGGCCTGTCACACCCACTACTGATAAACAATATGTCTGTGATTTCACATACTGTATGATTTATGTCCTATGCTGAATTTACTATATACTCCGTGTGAACAGGGCTGATTATTTCTTTGTGTATTATAATAATAACCAACCAGACATGAGGAGAGTTTGCATTAATAGTGCAAGGGAATATAATCAGCACCATCAATTCAACATTTTCACCAGACAGTTTGACATTGCCCATGATGTGACAAATTGTGCTGAAAATCACTGCAACCTTTCCTTGCGGGGACACAGTCATTTACAAAAATTTTGTTGTGAAATGTAATTTGTTTGAACACCTGGAGTGAGTGATCTGAAAATGTTAAGATATCGCAAAACAAACATTGCTCTAAACCCTTGATGATTTTTCCAAGATGGCGTAGCAGTCGGACGTGTGTTTGTCTTGTCTTGTCCCGTGTAAATAGTCCTCGTATTTTTCGTATACATTTCGTATATATTTTAATTTCACTTTCCATCTAGGAACTGAATATACATTCCTACATTCCGCCTCACCCAATGTGGTACGGACCTGCTATTTTTTATACTTTAGAACCGTAACCCCAATCAGAAGCTAGCCAGATAACTAGCTACTAGCTAGTAGTCAGTTAGCCACTGCTGCGGTCTTCACCCTTAACTCGGACACAGCCAGCTTCAGCTCGGGCCAATACCTGCCAGTCTGCA